>NW_007064592.1:31622-48566 GCF_000164805.1 Carlito syrichta | reverse complement strand
CCTCTCTGGGGGGGCTGTGAGACTCTGAGACAAGGTTCGGAAGGCCTGGGTGCAGGTGCCTGTGGGTGGAGGCAAGGCGCTAACCCAGCCGTCTTTGGGGGAAGAGGGCAGACACAGGCAGGTGCAAAGGCCCTGCGGCAGAAGTGGAGTGTGTGAAGAGGACGGTAGGCAGGGTTGGTGCCAGGCCTTGCAGGCTGTGGGGACTTTTTGACACCAAGGGAGGTGGGAGCCGTGGGGAGTTCTGAGCAGAAGAGGGACGTGGCCTGGTGTCTGGAGCACCACGGCCGGCGATTCTCATGCTTTGCTGTGATCTCTGTCTGGGAATCATCTCTCTTTCTGTGAGCTTTGATTTTGTTTTTGTTTTTGTTTGAGTCGGGGTCTCCCTCTGTCGCCCAGGCTGGAGTGCAGTGGCACGATCACAGCTCACCGTAGTCTCGACCTCCTGGACTCAGGTGATCCTTCTGCCTCAGCCTCCCGAGTAGCTGGGACCACAGGTGTGCATCACTGCGACTGGTTATTTTTATTTTTTGTGGAGACAGGGTCTCCCTGGATCGCTCAGGCTGGTCTTGACCTCCTGGCCTAACTGATCCTCCCGCCCGGGCCTCCCAAAGTGCAGGGATTACGAGGGTGAGCTATTGCGCCCGGCAAACTTGTACAGTTTTGACTGAAATTTGGAACCAGACGATGACAGTGATCAGCGCTCTCAGCGGTGGAAACCCAGGCTCAAAGTAGTCAAGGCACTCTCAGGGCCTCCAGTGGGGAAGTGAGCCTGGAACAATCTCGGAAACCAAGCGGCTTCCTGCCCTTGTCCTTATCCCCAGGCACATTTATTCAGCTTCTTCCTGGGCGTCGCTGCAGAAGCATCTTCACGCCCAGCCTCAGTTGTCTGATGTGAGGCTGTTGACGTTTCTCCTTTAAGTAAATAATGAAGCCGGGCTCGGTGGCTCAGCTTGTAATCCCGCGCCTTTGGGAGGCTGAGGTGAGTGGATCGCCTGAGCCTGTGGGTTCGAGACCTGCCTGGGCAGCGAGACCTCATCTCTACAATTAAAAAAAAAAAAAAAATCAGCCGGGCGTGGTAGCGCATGCCTGTGATTCCGGCTACTCGGAAGGCGGAGGTGGAAGGATTGCTGGAGCCCAGCCGGTCGAGGCTGCGGTGGCCGGGAGCGGCCACTGCACTCCAGTCTGGGCGACAGAGTGAGACTCCAACTCAAAAAAATAAAATAAATAAATAAACTTTAAAAAAAAAGTAAATAATGATTTGGCAAGGCGTGGTGGCTCACGACTCTAAGCCTGGGACCCAGGGAGGCCGAGGCAGGAGGATCGCTTGAGCCTAGGAATTCGAGGCTGCAGTGAGCTGGGATTGCACCCTTGCACTCCAGCCTGGGCCACAGAGCGACACCCTAACTGTTATAAAACATGATTTGTAGGAGAGGTGGGAGGATAATGAGTGGTACATTGACACATTTCAAAATCTCAAAGGTTCCACCGGGATTTCAGGGTTGTCTCTCTCTTGACCCTTGACCCTGACTACATCTACACACACAAGCACACACATCTACTATTATTTTTCTGCCTTTTTAAAAGCGGGCTCGGTGGCTCAGCCTGTCATCCCTCGCTTTGGGAGGCCGAGGTGAGTGGCTTGCCTGAGCCTGCGGGTTCCAGACCTGCCCAGGCAACTTGGCTAGACCTCATCTCTACAATAAATCAAAAATTAGCCAGGCATGGTAGCGTGCACCTGTAGTTCCAGCTACTCAGAAGGCTGAGGCGGAAGGATCGCCAGAGCCCAGCAGGTCGAGGCTGCGGTGGCCGGGAGCGGCCACTGTACTCCAGCCTAGGCGACGGAGTGAGACTCCAACTCAAAAATAAAAAAATAAAAAAAAAAGGTGACATATGATGACATACATACAGAAAAGTACAAAGTTTAAAGGAGGCTGAGGCAAGAGGCTCGCTTGAGGTCAGGAGTTCGAGACCAGCCTGGGCAACATAGTGAGACCTCATCTCTACAAAAGAAAGGCGGGGGGGGGAGAAGAAGCTTAAGTAATTATTATTATTTTTTACATTATTTTTTGAGTCAGAGTCTCACTGTGTCACCCAGACTGGAGCGCAGTGGCATGATCACGGCTCACCCCAGCCTCGACCTCCTGGGCTCAAGCGATCCTTCTGCCTCAGCCTCCCAAGTAGCTGGGATTACAGGCATGCCCCAGCCATGCCAGGCTAATTTTTTATAGAGACGAGGTCTTGCTATATTGCCCAGGCTGGTCTCAAACTCCTGGCCTCAGGTAATCCTCCCGCTTCAGCCTTTCGAGAGTAGCTGAGATTACAGCCACCAGTCACTGAACCCAGACAGTTTTTCAATAATGACAGATAACGCCGACAGATGTATCGTTGTAACAGCTGTACACGGCTGCAGATGAGCATTCCAGGTGCTCCGAATCATCACTGGCACTTGTAATATTTCTCTTGAAAATTTTCTGCTAGGCTGGGCGCAGTGGCTCAGCCTGTAATCCCAGCACTTTGGAAGGCCGAGGCGAGTAGATTGCCTGAGCCCGGGTGTTTGAGGCCAGCCCGAGTAACTTGGCGAGACCTCGTCTCTACAATAAATAAAAAATTAGCCAGGCATGGTAGCACGTGCCTGTAGTTCCGGCTACTTGGAAGGCCGAGGCAGAAAGATTGCTGGAGCCCAGCAGGTCGACACTGGGGTGGCTGCAAGCATGCCGCTGCGCTCCAGCCTAGGCGACAGAGTGAGACTCCAACTCAAAAAAAATTTTTCTGCTAACAGGGCTTTAGATGATTTTAAGTGAATTTGCTTTCTGCTTTAGCTTTTATCCCAAGTGGGAACATGCAGCGCCTAAGCCTCTGTTCTTGTCTCTGGTTTTAGCGTCCTCCTTCCCTTGAGGATAGACCTCAATTAATCTGGCCATCCCTGGGGTGAGGTCCACAGTCTCAAGTGAATTCCTGGTGGTTTCACCACTTTATCTTTCCCCTCTGAGCTTTCGGTCTCTCTCTTTAGCGTCACGCAAGATTGTTAGATTTTTCTCCTCAGGAGAATTTATCTGAACAATAGCTACAGACAGTCACCTGACCGTCGCATGCAATTCGCCTTAGTACTTTGACTCCTTTTTAAAAAAATTATTTTTTATTTACTTATTTATTTATTTTGAGTTGAAGTCTTACTCGGTTGTTGCCCAGGCTGGAATGCAATGGCACGCTCACGGCCACCGCTGTGAGCTCAGGCGATCCTTCCACCTCAGCCTTCCAAGTAACTGGAACTACTGGCACGTGCCACCATGCCCAGCTAATTTTTTGATGTAGAGACAAGGTCTCACCAAGTCGCCCAGGCTGGTCTTGAACCCCTGGGCTCAAGCAGTCCTCTCGCCTCGACCTCCTAAAGGGCTAGGATTACAGGCTTGAGCCACCGTGCCCGGCCTTATTTATTTATTTATTTATTTATTTTAGACAGAGGGTCTTGCTATGTCATGCAGGGTGGAGTGCAGTGGCGCATTCATAGCTCATGGCAGCTTCAACCTTCTGGGTTCAGGCCATCCTCCTGCCTCAGCCTCCCGAGTAGCTGGGACTTCAGGCTCTACCACCTTGCCCTGCTAATATTTGGATTTTTTTTTGTAGAGACGAGGTCTTCCTATGTTGCTCAGGCTGGTCTTGAACCAAGCAATCCTCCACCTCAGCCTCCCAAAGTGCCAGGATAACAGGTGTGAGTCACCATGCCTGGCCAGCTTCTTTTTTTGAGACGTGCTCTACTGGGGACTTCGGAAGCAGATCTGATGTGGGAGAGAAAGAGAGAGGAGTTGGAGACAGTTCTAAGTGTGAATCTGAGCCCCCAAGAAGGTGGGGCTGCCCTTAGGGTCAGGGGAAGATGGTAGAGGGCAGGTTGTGGACACACTGTGCGCAGAATGCCTGCAAAGCCCCATGTGGGCACAGAAGAGGCAGGTATCATATAAGATGGACTGAGGATCCATCAGGGTTTAGACGGGATTGAAACTCTGAGCCGGGATGGGGTCTTGGGGAGGGGACCGGGACAGAGAAGGGCTCTGTTCCCCTTTGTGGGCTATACAGAATGCCCGGTGTGGAAAAGTTGACCTCTGACTGACCAGGGTTCGATTCCCTGCCCTGCCAAGTTTGGCTGTGTGGCCCTGGATGGGTCACAACTCCTTTCAGATCTTCACTCACCTTAGGTATAAACACAGTGTCAGAAGGCCGGGCAGGGTGGCTCACGCCTGTAATGACAGCTCTTTGGGAGGCCCAGGCAGGAGGATTGCTTGAGCCCAGGAGTTCGAGACCAGCCTGGATAACATAGCAAGACTTTGTCTCTATAAAAAAATTAAAAATTAGCCTGGTATGATGTTGTGTGCCGCTAGTTCCAGCTACTCGGGAGGCTGAGGCAGGAGGATCCCCTGCGCCCAGGAGTTTGAGGCTGTGGTGAGTTGTGATGGTGCTACTGTACTCCCACCTGGACCGAGTGAGACCTTATGTCTACAAAATAAAAGAAACATCCCAGCTGCCCAGGACAACATGATAATAGTGAGTCACATGCTGGGCTCAGGCAATCCCTCCGCCTCAGCCTTCCAAGTAGCTGGAACTACAGTTATGTGCCACCACGCCTGGCTAATTATTTGATTTTTTGTAGAGATGAGGTCTCTCCAAGTTGCCCAGGCTGGTCTCAAACCCATGGGCTCAGGCAATCCTCTCACTTCAGCCTCCCAAAGTGCTGGGATTATAAGCTTGAGCCACTGTGCCTGGCCCATTTTTTTTTTTTTGAGTTGGAGTCTCACTCTGTCGCCCAGACTGGAGTGTAGTGGCCGCTCCCGGCGACCTGCTGGGCTCCGGCGATCCTTCCGCCTCAGCCTTCCGAGTAGCCGGAATTACAGGCATGCGCTACCACGCCCGGCTGATTTTTTAATTTTATTGTAGAGATGAGGTCTCGCCTGCCCAGGCGGGTCTCGAACCCGCGGGCTCAGGCAGTCCACTCACCTCAGCCTCCCAAAGGTGCAGGATTAAAGGCTGAGCCACTGAGCCCCAGCTCCATTTGTTTTTTTAAATAGAGACAAGTCCTGGCTATGTTGCTGAGGCTGGTCTTGAACTGGGCTCAAGCGATCCTCCTGCCTCTGCCTCCCAAAGTGCTGGGATGACAGGTGTGAGCCACTGTGCCTCAGGGTAGACCCACTGAGGGGCCACGACCCTGGACCCAGAGACTGAGAGTGGGGCGAACCCTCACCCGCACTCCACAGCTCCAAGTGCAGTGAGGCTCAGCACTCGCTCCAGTGTGGCCTTGCGGACTCGGCGTCTCCCCACCGCAGCAGCCTCTCTCCAAGGCCGAGGGGAAGATGCAGCTGGAGGCCCATCCCTCCCTTCCTTCTCTGGGCGGCAGCTGCAGAACAGCTGGGCCCGGGCACAGCCTCATCTGTCCCAGCAGCTCCTGACACCCCCAAGCCCTGTGTGCTGGGGCTGCCAAGGAGACAGCCCAGCTTTGGGAATTTGAGGACAAAAGTTCTCATGCTTCACGTTCTTGGAATCTCTCTGTTGTTGCTGTTGTTGTTTTTGAGTTGGAGTCTCACTCCTTCGCCCAGGCTGGAGTGCAGTAGTGTCATGGCACGCATACTCCTAGCCACTGCAGCCTCGAACCGCTGGGCTCCGGCGATCTGCCTCAGCCTTCCAAGGAGCGGGAACTACAGGTGTGCGCTACCACGCCCGTCTAATTTTTTGATTTATTGTAGAGACGAGGTCTCGCCAATAAAGTTGCCCAGGCAGGTCTCGAACCTGCAGGCTCAGGCAGTCCACTGACTTCGGCCTCCTAAAGTGCTGGGATGACAGGCTGAGACACCGAACCCGGCCCATCCTTGGAATTTCCACAGGCTCCTCCCCCACTCCCTTGCCTGCAGAAGCAAGACTCTGTGACTGTAGACAAAAATGTAGATAACACGAGGGACAGTTGTTCGAGGGCGGTGACTTACGCCTGTCATCCCAGCACTTTGGGAGGCCGAGACGGGAGGACTGCTTGAGTCCAGGCGTTTGAGACCAGGCTTACGCCTGTCATCCCAGCACTTTGGGAGGCCGAGACGGGAGGACTGCTTGAGCCCAGGCGTTTGAGACCAGCCTGGGCAACATGGCGAGGTCTCATCTCTACAAAAAAAGTATTGAAAAATTAGCTGAGCGCAGTGGCACCTGTAGTCCCAGCTACTAAGGAGGCAGAGGTGGGAGCAGTGCTTGAATCCAGTTTAAGGCTGCAGTGAATCGCAGGGCTCGGTGGCTCAGCCTGTCATCCCGCGCCTTTGGGAGGCTGAGGTGAGTGGATTGCCTGAGCCCGCGGGTTTGAGACCCGCCTGGGCAGCGAGACCTCATCTCTACAATAAATAAAAAAATCAGGCATGCGTGGTAGCGCATGCCTGTAATTCCGGCTACTTGGAAGGCTGAGGCAGAAGGATCGCTGGAGCCCAGCAGGTGGAGGCTGCGGTGGCCTGGAGCGGCCACTGCACTCCAGTCTGGGCGACAGAGTGAGACTCCGACTCAAAAAAAAAAAAAAGACCGGGCGTGATAGCTCACACCTGTAATCCTAGCACTGCGAGGCAGAGGTAAGAGGATGGCCTGAGCCCATGGATTCGAGACCACCCTGGGCAACATGGCAAGATCTCGTCTCTACAGTAAATCAAAAAATTAACTGCTACTTGGAAGGCTGAGGCAGAAGGATCACCTGAGCCCGGGAGGTCAGGTCTGCGGTGGCCATGAGTGTACCACTGCACCTCAGCCTGGGCGACAGAGTGAAACTCTGACTCAAAAAAGAAAAAAGTAGGAAGCATAAAGGGATGAGTCTTGAGCTCCCAGTCAGTCAGCTTCTGGATTCTAAGAGGGACTGAAGCCCAGAGAGGGTGTCCTACCTGCCCATTGCCACACAGCCAGATTATCTGGGGCTTCCCCTCACTCAGCAGTTTTGGGAAAGTTGGAGCAAGAGGGAGACTAGGAGGAATTCACTCATTCTGTCCAAAAATGCATATATTGAGCACCTAGTATGTGCCAGGCCTACCACTGGGCCCTCTCTGGGGACCTCACAGCCTTAGTTCTTACTGTCACAGAGACCCCGGGGAGCAGAGGTCTCCACGCTCAGAGTGCTGAGCCAGCCTCAGGGCCGTACTGGCTCCTCCATAGCTCTGGTGCCCCCCGTGGCTCCCACCGCACTCCACCTTGCACCCCCGCTCCAGCCACTGGGCAGTGGGTTGCCGCTCCTCTGCTCCAGCCCAGGTCCCTGGCTTGGCCCAGTCTCCTCCCAGGTGACTGCCTGGCGCTCTTTCTCCCTTCCGCCTAAGCCCGGCTGAATGTCTTGAGGGACTGAGCCACCCCTGCCCTCACGTGGTGCACCCCACCCCCTGTTCCTTGTTGCTGGGACCCATCCTCCCTTTGGAGGCCAGCTCGGATGCAGGGGGCCCAGGAAGGTCTCGGCACCGACCTTCGTTTGCCAGAGTGCTTCGGAGGCCTCTCCTGTGAGGTCAGGGCAGCTACAGATGCTAAACTGAGGCTCAGAGGCTGGATGACTTGTCTAAGGCCCCTCAGCAAGGATAGGAAGGGACACCCTTTCTGGATGGTGTCCAGGGCAGGGCTGGGTATGTGAGGGGACCTCTAGGGCAGGCAGGGGTCCTGCAGATGAGGGAGCAGAGGCCAAGGACCCTCGGCCTCCCGCCAGGAAGGGAGTCTGTGACCCCTTCAAGCTTCGTGCTTAATGGGGGAGGGGTCGGATGGGCCCTAAGCCCGGCCTTGGGGGTCCAGGGAATTATGTGCCCTGGGGCCCCCCAGCCTGAGGTCTGTGGCTCCTGAAGCCTGGGTTATCTTGGCCTTTGCCTGTTTTCTTCCTTTTTTTCTCATAGAATGACTGTCAGCCCCGAGGCCTGGGTTCTCAGGGCCCCGCTGCCTGAAGTCTATGGCTCCCGATGCCTGGGTTCTCAGGGCCCGGTTGCCCCAGGTCTGTGGCTCCTGAGGTCTGGGTTCTCAGGGCCCCACTTCGGGCACCTGAATTCTGTGGCGCCCGAAGCCCAGGTTCTCAGGGCCCCGGTGCCTGAGTTTTCCTGCCCCCAATGGCCCACTTCCTGTCCCGCCAGGACGGTGGCCGCTGAGGTGAGGAAGCAGGTGTCCCGGGAACGCAGTGGCTCCCCCCACTCCAGCCGGCGCTGCAGCAGCACCCTGGGGGTAGGTATATGGGGGTTGCCCCCCCCTATCCTGCTGGGAAACAGGGACCTGGGGGGAAGGGGAGAGGCCCTGTCCCAGCCCCAGTCCCCTGTCCCTGTCCCCATTCTGTAGCCACCCTCCCTACAGTGGCTTGGGGGCCCTGTGGGTGAGGGGAGTGGCTCCTGCCTGACTTTGTCTGGACCACCCGGATGGGGCTGAGGAGGGAAGCTGGGGGAAGGGAGCGACTTCCTGCAGGGAGGAGGGTGGGGCCTTAGGAATCCTCTCTTGCCTGGCCTCTGTCTACATGTCTTTCCTTCCAGGCTAGGGTGTGATTTCCTTCCTGCAGCTCCTGGGGGCGGGGTGGGGCCAGCCAAGCTGCAGTGGGTGTGGAGGGTCTGAGGTCACCCTCCTCCTTGGCTGCTCTGTAGCTCTCACACCCTCTGTGGCTCCCACCGCCCTTCTATTCGAGTCTGAAGGCCACCTAGTGCCCACCTCGCATGGGACAGCGGGTCACGGCCCCTCTGCTCCAACCCAGGTCCCCTTGACGGAGGTCATCGAGCCCCTGGACTTCGAGGATGTGCTTCTGAGCCGGCCACCAGATGCCGAGCCCGGGCCCCTCAGGGATCTGGTGGAATTCCCAGCCGATGACTTGGAACTGCTACTGCAGCCCCGGGAATGCCGGACCACAGAGCCCGGGATCCCCGAGGATGGGTGGGTTCAGCCCCACACCCCCTTTCGGGGCAGATCCCAGGATCCAGCAGCCCCAAGGTCAACTCCTGCTTCGGCTGTGTGACCTTGGCCAAGTCATCCTGCTTCTCTGGGCCTCCATCTCCCTATCTCTGAAACAGGCATGGCAGTCCCAATTTCCTCCCAGGCCGCTGGGAGGATTCATAGAGGCCCTGCCTCAGTTTACCCTAATTGTCTTTTGCTGCAGAAAACTGGATGCCCAGGCACGGGCTGCAGTCGAGATGTACACTGAGGATTGGGTCATCGTCCACAGAAGGTGGGTCTGATGTGGGGGTTAGTTAGGGGAGCTCTGAGCCCAGAAGAGCTGAGCTGTTGTCTGTGGCTGTTCCTGCTGTTGGTCCACCCGCTGTCCTTGCAAGGGCAGCCAGACTTCTCCGCTATAGCACAAGGAGGGTGGTGGCCTTGCAGGTGTCGTGTAGGTGTGTTGGGGTACACTGGGGGGTCTTCAGCCCTGCCACTTGCCCAGCCCCCACTCCTGCTAGGTACCAGAACCTGAGTGCCGCGTACAGCCCCATCACCACAGAGGCACAGCGAGAGCGACAGAAGGCCTTGCCCCGCCAGGTCTTTGAGCAGGATGTTTCTGGGGACGAGAGGCCCGGCCCTGAGGACTCGGTGAGAGGGACCCCCTGGCCAGGGTCACCGCAGGGTATGTGTGTAGGCTCTTGACCCCAGCTTTCAGTCACATGTGACAGGAAACGACCAAAACCACCTGGAGCCCAAAAGGAGTTGTGTGTGAAAAGTTAGGAGTCATAATTGTAAACATTGATTGAATGCCGAGTGTGTACTAAATGCCTGATACGAGTCCTTTCCTTTCGTCCTGTGAGTTAGGGCCACCATCCCCACCCATTTTGTAGGTAAAGAAACTGAGGCTTAGCATGGTGATTAGAGGTCTTGAGCCTGTATTCTGTCAATCAACATTTATTGAGCACCTATGTTATACTGGAAATAGCTATTCCAAGAATGATGGTGGTTTCTGTTGTTATTATTGCTAGGTATAGATGGGAAAACTAAGGCCCTTAGCCTTGGGGCCACAGATCCAGGGTCACAGAGCTAAGCTGGGATTGAAACCTGGTGGTCTGGCTGGGACCACAGCTGAGTCTGGGTGGTCAGAAAGAACTCTTGGCTGCCCTGGCAACAGTGAGCAGAGTCCCAGGACAGGTTCTCATTGGCCCAGCCCGGGCACATCCTTGCCTTGGAGCCAATTGTGAGGTGAGGTCTCTGATGGGTCAGACAAGGGTCACATGACACCCAGAATGTGGCCTAGGAGCCGCCTCCCCAAGCGATAGTAAGAGTGGTGAGCCAAGGCCAGGCTCGGTGGCTCAGCCTTTAATCCCGGCGCTTTGGGAGGCAAGTGGATGGCCTGAGCCCGCGGGTTCGAGACCCGCCCGGGCAACCTGGCGAGCCCTCGTCTCGACAATACATCAGCAATGAGCCGGGCGTGGTGGCGCGCGCCTGTAGTTCCAGCTGCTCGGAAGGCTGAGGCGGGAGGATCGCGGGAGCCCAGCAGGTCGAGGCTGCGGGGGCCGGGAGCGGCCGCTGCACCCCAGCCTGGGCGACCGAGTGAGACTCCCACTCAAAAAAAAAAAAAAAAAAGGTGTGAGCCAAAAAAGGTGGTGAGCCAGGCCCGGGGGCCCAAGCCCGTCAAGCCTGTCAGCCCAGCACTTTGGGAGGCCGAGGCGAGAGGACTGCCTGAGCCCGGGTTCGAGACCTGCCCGGGCAGCTTGGCGAAACTGCGTGCCGGCCGTAAATGCAGGTGGCGCGCCGCGGGTGGCCGGGAGCGGAGGGCGCCTCTGGCCCGCCAGGGAGTCGTGGGGCCCCGAGCGACCCCGCCCCCGGCCCTCAGCGTCCCGCCCGGAGCCCGGGCCGCGCGTGCGCACCTGCTCCCCCCCCCCCCCGCAGGAGGCGGGCCGGCGCCGCTCGGGCTCCCCGGAAGACACGCCCCGGAGCAGCGGCGCCTCCGGCATCTTCGACCTGCGGACGCTGGCGGCCGACGCCCTGCTGCCCGCGCTGCTGGAGCGGGCGGCCCCCGAGGACGTGGACCGGCGCAACGAGGCCCTGCGGCGGCAGAGCCGGCCCGGCGCCCTGCTGGCCCTCTACGCGGCGCCCGACGAGGTGCGTGGCCGGCCGCCCGCCCGGCGCCGCCCGCGCGGCTCTGGCGCGCGGACTCCCGCCCCGCCCCACGTGTCTGCGGCCAGCCTCGGCCGGTGCCTGCTGTGTGCCTCCCTTCCTCCCGTGGCTTTCGTGTGTGGCCCCGGCG
Organism: Carlito syrichta; assembly: GCF_000164805.1. Taxonomy (NCBI): domain Eukaryota; kingdom Metazoa; phylum Chordata; class Mammalia; order Primates; family Tarsiidae; genus Carlito; species Carlito syrichta. Next base: position 37,396 of record NW_007064592.1, on the reverse strand, counting down.
GACATGCTCGTTTTCACCCAGCCGGCGTGTATTGGGCGCCGGCTGTACGCCTGCCCTTCAGCCCACGCCTGCCTGCTGTAAACAGTATTCATTGAGCATCTGCCGTGCATGGTTAGCTTATGCACCCAAGGCTTAGTGAGCACCTGCTGCATGCACTACGATTGTTCAGTAGCTCTTCCGTATAGACACCTACTCCACACCCCTGTATTTGTAGAACCGGCATTTATTGGGTAGCTACTGGATGCTCTAGGTCTATTCGGTGTCCTGTGTATATGGACATTGACTATGCATGCCTATATTTATCTAACCAGCATCTCCTGAGTGCCAACTGTATGTCCCTGTATTCATTCAACACACGTATGTCTGCTGTATACTTCTCTATTTATTCAAATAATATTTATTGTGTACCTGTCACATATGCCTATGTTTATTTTAGATATTTATCCAACCAACGTTTATCTGGCACCTGGTATATATTCCTGTGCTTTATATTTTTTTATAATTTTTTTTTTTGGTAAATTTTTTTTGAGTAGGAGTCTCACTCCGTCGTCCAGCCTGGAGTGCAGTGACACACTCATGGCCACGGCAGCCTTGACCTGCTGGGCTCAGGCGATCCTTCCACCTCAGCCTTCCAAGTAGCTGGAAGTACAGGACGTGCCACTACGCCCAGCTATCCTGTGTTTTTATTTAGCCATTTATTGAGTGCTACTGTGTACTTCTATATTTATTTAATCATCACTTATTGGGTGCCTAGTGCATTTCCCTACATATGTCCAGTCAGCGTTTACTGGATGCTTTCTGTCTATGCCTATGTTTATCCAGCCATAGGCATGGTAGGTGCCTATTGTGTGTCTATGTAGTTATTCAACCAACATGTCTGGGTGCTTGCTGTATTGTTGGCACTGGAGACACAGCCATGACTCAGATAGACCAGTCCCCGCCCTCAGAGTGCACTGTTGGAAGAGAGACCCCTCTACTGGGAAATGACATCCCAGAGTCGTGCCGTGATGGTGCTGGTGACCATCCCTTGCACAGTCCTGTGTGCCAGCCCAGGGTGGGTGAGGACTGGAAGAGGGGCCTGCCCAGGGCCCAGGGAAGACTTCCTGGAGGAAGCATCGGCTAAGCTGAGCCCTGGGTGGTAGGCAGGCACTGGCCAGAGGAGGGGAGAAGGGCATTCCAGGTAGAGGGAGCAGCATGTGCAGAAGCTCAGAGGCAAGGGACCGGAAGACATTGCTAGGCTGGGGGTGGACTTGGTCTTCGGCCGAGAACTCCAAGCCCTTCCTAGAAGGTGTGTCCCAGCTGTGTCCCCCCACCCCCTGGCTCTTGGCAGGACGAGGCTGTGGAGCGCTGCAGCTGCCCGGAGCCCCCCCGCGAGCACTTTGGACAGAGGATCTTGGTCAAGTGCCTGTCTCTTAAGTGAGTGTGTCAACCCATCCCCCTCCTCAGATGCACAAGGGGGTCACATGGGTTCTGGTGCGGGTGCCCGCTGCCTGTGCCGTGCCATTACCGTGGGCAACCCCATGACCCATGAGGCCACCTGTGGGCTTTTATGGGGGCAAGAAGACTTCCATTTTCACTGTTCTAAGACAGCAGTGCTTAAGCACCGATTGCCTACCAGGCTGTATTCTCAGTCCTTCTTTTTTTGTTTGTTTGAGTTGGGGATCTCACTCTGTTTCCCAGGCTGGAGTGCGGTGGCACGATCACGGCTCAGCACAGGCTTCACCTCCTGGGCTCATGTAGTCCTCCTGCCTTAGCCTCCCGAGTAGCTGGGATTACAGGGGTTCATCACCATGCCTGGCTAATTTTTTTATAGAGATGGAGTTAACTGGGTGTGGTGAACTCAGGGATTTGAAACCAGCCTGGGCAACTTGGTGAGACCTTGTCTCTACAATTAAAAAAAAAATTAGCCAGGTGTGATGGCACACACCTGTGGTTCCAGCTACTTGGAAAGCTGAGGTGGAAGGATCACTTGAGCCCAGCAGGTTGAGGTTGTGGTGACCATGAACATACCACTGCACTCCAGCCTGGGCGACAGAGTGAGATTCCAACTCAAAAAAAAAAAAAAAGAGAGAGAAAGAGAGAGAGAGATGGGTTCTCACTATGTTACCCAGGCTGGTCTCGAACTTCCAGGCTCAAGTGATTTCTCCTACCTCAGCCTCCCAAAATACTGGGATAACAGGCATGAGCCACTGCGCCTGGCCGCTTCATGAATATCAACCCATTGAATCTTCGCCAAAACCTTGAAGTGGGCACAGGTGGGGAAACTGAGGCACCGAATGGCAACATCATTGTGCCAAGACCACACGGCTTGGGAGATCAGAGTCTGGTGCTCGCCTCCCTGCGGCTGGGGTCCGGGGCTGGGAGTGCTGTGACCCTGGCCTGGCTCCCAGCCGCCCAAGGCCCCCTCCACCCCTGCCCCCAGGAGCAGCCAGAAGTGGGTGGGAACAGAGCTGAACAGGATGTGGGCTTGGATCCGAGCCTGGCCCTGCCCCTCCCCACCCCAAGTTCCTGCCTAGGGGCAGGAAAGGGAGACTGCCTTCTGGCTTGAGGCCTGGGTGGGCCTCCTGTCCTGAGCACAAGGCTTGGGAACCTACGCCGTGGGATCCTCCAGTCATTCACAAACACTCCCAGAGTGCCTGCTGTGTACAGGACGCACGGCCATGCGAGGACCACACAGGGCCAGGATGAGAGCAGCTCAGGGTGTCTAGGGGCCCAGGGGAGGCTCCTGGCCCAGCGGGAGCGATGGCGGGGAGTGGGATTCAGCTGGCAAGACGCAGGGGTGGGAGGGATGTGGTGGGTGCCGCGCCCTGCGGCAGGCAAGAAGACACAAGCGTGTGGGCTCCCCTGCCTTTTGGAGGGGACAAGGTCACGGGGTGGGGGGAGTGCTGCACCATACGGGGAGTGGTTATGGTGGCCGTTCATGTGGGCAAGGAGGGGACTCAGCACAGAGTGGCGGTGGCAGCAAGGGACACCCTGGAGTGGGGAAGCAGGGGAGCCCAGGAGAAATCCCAGCACTTTGGGAGGCCAAGGTAGGAGGAGCCCTTCAGCCCAGGAGTTCAAGGCCAACCTGGGCAACATAGCAAGACCTTGTCTCTAAAGAAATTAATTTTTCACCAGGCTCGGTGGCTCAGCCTGTAATCCCTCACCTTTGGGAGGCTGAGGTGAGTGGATTGCCTGAGCCCGTGGGTTCGAGACTCGCCTGGGCAGCGAGACCTCATCTTAACAATAAACCAAAAAATCAGCCGGGCATGGTAGCACATGCCTGTAATTCCGGCTACTCGGAAGGCTGAGGCGGAAGGATCGCCGGATTTTTTTTTTTTTGGAGTATCACTCCTGTTGCCCAGGCTAGAGCGCGCTCACAGCCATCGCAGCCTCCACCTGCTGCACTTAGGCGATACTGCCACCTTAGCCTTCCAAGTAGCTGGAGCTACAGACGGATGCCACCGCATCCGGCTAGTTTTTTTTTTTTTGGTTTTTTTTGGTGATTTATTGTAGAGACAAGGTCTCACCAAGTTGCTCAGGCAGTCCTTTCTCCTCGGCCTCCCAAAGTGCTGGGATTACAGGCTGAGCCACCGCTCCCGGCCACCGCAGCCTTAACCTGCTGGGCTCCGGCGATCCTTCCGCCTCAGCCTTCCAAGTAGCGGGAATTACAGGCATATGCTACCATGCCCGGCTGATTTTTTTATTTATTGTAGAGATGAGGTCTCGCCAAGTTGCCCAGGCGGGTCTCGAACCCGCAGGCTCAGGCAGTCCACTCACCTCAGCCTCCCAAGGCGTGGGATTACAGGCTGAGCCACCGAGCCCGACTCCAAGAAATTTTTAAAAAATTAGCCAGGCTGAGGCAGGAGGATTGCTTGAGCCCAGGAGGCCAAGGCTTCAATGAGCTGTGATCTCACCTCTGCACTGCAGCCTGGGCCACAGAGCAAGACCCCAATTCTAAAAAAACAAAAACTATCTACTGTCTCCTTGGCAACTGAACAAGGGTCGTGGTTGCAACAGAGAGGACGGGCTTTATGAGTTACTGAGGGAGTAGGGAGGGGGTAAAAAAACAAACCACCCAGTGCCTCGGTTTCTCCTTCTACAAAATGGCATATAAGCCCTTAAATGGTGGTTCATGTGGCCCAGTGGAAGTCAGCTGCTCCCGGGGCCTTGGGCCCCAAGGGGGAGTGAGGTGTGTGGACAGTGGGGGTGTCAAACAGACCCCCCAATCTATTCACAGGTTTGAGATTGAAATTGAACCTATCTTTGGAATCTTGGCCCTGTACGATGTGCGAGAGAAGAAGAAGGTAGGAGCCCCTTCTCTTTCTTCCCTGCCTCCTTGTTGAGGGCTGCGGGCTTCCTGGAGGTGGTGACCTGCCTGACTCTGGTGTCCCCAGATCTCAGAGAACTTCTACTTTGACCTGAACTCGGACTCCATGAAGGGGCTGCTTCGGGCCCACAGCACCCACCCAGCCATCTCTACCCTGGCCCGTTCCGCCATCTTCTCCGTGACCTATCCCTCACCCGACATCTTCCTAGTCATCAAGGTGCCTGCTGGGACCGGGCAAGGGGTGGCAATGGTGGATGACACAGGTCTGCTCCCTGCCTTCACAGGATGAGGCAGTCACCGGGAAGGGTGATCAGGGCTGTCGGGGGGGAGGCACAGGCGGCTGGAGGAGACCCCCGGCCCAGCCCACGTGGCGAGCGATCACCAAGGGCTTCTGGGGAGAGGTGACAGCTGCGGGGAGACCGGGGAGTGGGCAGCCTGGGGAGAAAGGCCATCCCTGGGCACATGTGACAGCCTGCAGGCTGCGGGAGGCAAGCGAGATGCTGGCGGCAAGTCCACGGACAGACAGAAGACCTAGTTGTGATTTTCTGTTTCCCGGAGTGAGGTCAGGTGTCCTTTCCCAGAACCTTCAGATTACAATGGTGAAACGAACGCTCGTAGGCAGCCCCTGCTCAAAGTCATGCTCCAAAGGGTTTCCTTTTAGCACTCACAGCAGGCCCCCAGGTGGTGGGTTGCCATGGCCCCCAATTTCCAGATGGGGAAACTGAGGCACAGAGCAGGTAAGGGATCTTCCCAGGGTCCCACAGCCCCTGAGTGGTTAGGAGTCCAGGCCTTGTGGACCAGAGCCACGCCCAGAGTGGCCTCTGTTTACCCTAACAAAGAAAAACATAAATATAGGGGAAATGCCACCAGCTAAAGGTGGGCTTGTGGTTTGGGTGGGGGTCCGAAGGGTGGGAGAGGGGTGGCCGCCCGGTAGACCCAGTGCTGGTTCTCGACCCAGAGACGGAGCCATGGGAGGTGTTAGAGCAAAAGCCTCCATGTGATGGGCGCTGTCTGGAGGCCCATGAGGGGTCCCGGAGACTGGATGGGCGGCAGGAGGGGGTGGGGGTCCGGGCCGTGGCTCACTGGGCCGCCTGCTGCACAGCTGGAGAAAGTGCTACAGCAAGGGGACATCGGCGAGTGCTGTGAGCCCTACATGGTGCTGAAGGAGGCGGACACGGCAAAGGTAAGCGTTCAGAGGCTGGGCCAGACGGAGCGGACGCTGGATTCCGTGGGCCTGGACGCTGAGCAGGCGAAGGGCCGTGGTCTCCCCGCAGAACAAGGAGAAGCTAGAGAAGCTGCGCCTGGCGGCCGAGCAGTTCTGCACCCGTCTGGGCCGCTACCGCATGCCCTTCGCCTGGACTGCGGTGCACTTGGCCAACATCGTGAACAGCGCGGGTCAGCTGGACCGGGACTCGGACTGGGAGGGCGGTAAGGAGGCGGGGCGGCCGGGCCGGGGCGGGGCCAT
>NW_007064592.1:14185-31526 GCF_000164805.1 Carlito syrichta | reverse complement strand
GAGGAGGGGCGGTGCGCCCTCTGCTGGCAGAGCTTGGTCCCGCCTTTCTCATCTCCGTCCCCCTGTGTCTTCTCTGCCCCAGAGCGCCGGCCCACGTGGACTGACCGTCGCCGTCGGGGCCCCCAGGACCGGGCCAGTAGTGGGGACGATGCCTGCAGCTTTTCTGGCTTCCGCCCGGCCACGCTCACTGTTACAAACTTCTTCAAGCAGGTGTGGTAGCCCCCAGGGTGGGAGCTGGAGGAGGGGTGGCCAGGGACTCCCCGATGGCTGCTTCCGCCCTGGGGACCTCCAGCCCCTGTCCCCGGCTCACAGAAACGTCCCATGCAGGAGGCCGAACGGCTTAGTGACGAGGACCTCTTCAAGTTCCTGGCTGACATGAGGCGCCCGTCGTCCCTGTTGCGGCGCTTGCGCCCAGTGACTGGTGCGTTGCACAACTACTAGCTGGGAGGTGTTATTCATATGCAGTCGGTCAACAAACCTCTACCGCGAGCTCCTACCACGTTAGGCACTGGGGACCCAACCATAGCCATGACAGACAAATCCTTGACCTCAGGGGCCAGATCTGGCGCGGTGGCTCGGCCTGTAATCCCAACACCTTGGGAGGCAAGAGGATTGCCTGAGCCTGGGGTTCGAGAACAAGCTAGCTGGGGGTGGTGGCATGCGTCTGTAGTTCCACTGCTGGAAGGCTGAAGTGGAAGGATTGCCCAGGCCCACCAGGTGGAGGCTGTGGTGGCCGTGAGCATGCCACTGCACTCGAACTTGGGCCACAAGAGTAAGACTCCAACTCCAAAAAAAAAAAAATGAAGTCAATAGTGGGTCACATGGGGACACGGTGGTGAGCAACAGGACCTGAGGACAGAGCTGATGGGACGTGTGGGCGAGAGTGGACTCCAGGGTGATTTCTGGCCTTGACCCCTGAAGGTCAGAGCCCCCAGAGGGCACGGCAGGGTGTTGCTGCCTGGTTCTGTAGACTAGGGCAGGTGGCCCGGCCAGGAGGCTCCAGGCAGGCGTGAACCGGCCCCTCCCTCCCCAGCCCAGCTTAAGGTCGACATTTCCCCGGCTCCTGAGAATCCCCACTTCTGCCTCTCCCCGGAACTGCTGCATGTCAAGCCCTACCCGGACCCCAGGGCCCGGCCCACCAAGGAGGCCTTGGAGTTCCCGGCCCGAGAGGTCTGCGCCCCCCACACCAGCTACAGGTACGGCACCATGCCCAGCTGGGCATTGGATGGGTTTTTCTGTTTGTTTTTGAGCCAGGGTTTCACTCGGTCACCCAGGCTAGAGTGCAGTGGCACAATCATAGCTCGCTGCAGCCCCGATCTCCTGAGTTCAAGTGATCCTCCCACCTCAGTCTCCCAGGTAGCTAGGACTACAGGCGCGCATCACCACGTCCAGCTAATTTTTTAATTTTTTGTAGAGATGGGGCCTCGCTATGTTGCCCAGGCTGGTTTTGGAATTGCAGGCGCGAACTGGGCACTTAAGTGGGCCACTCAGACATGGCACTAGATGGTCCTTGTCTCACTCAGACACACAGACACCCAGGGTGAGATGCCACTATGCTGCTTTAATGGGCTGTGTAGACACAAAAGGGTGCACATCCTTCCTCCTTCCTCTCCTCTTCCTTTCTGCGTCTTCTGGCTTTGTCCCCGCCTGCTTCTGTTTCTGTCTCTGCTCTGTGCCCGGAAGCGGAGACCGGCTCCCTGGCTGACCCCAGTGGACAGGGAGCTCCACCCCGCATGTGGGCCTCAGCCTTGCCGGATGCGTCCCTGGCTGCACGACTGGTCCTCGAGGCTGTCCAGGCAGGGTCAGGCCGGGAGCGCTGCTGTGTGGAGTCTGGGAAGGGAGGTCTGGCTTAGCCCAGGCAAGGGGCCCTTCCGGCAGCCCCGCCCACCACACCCTGCCAGGCTCACCTCTCCTGGATCTGTCGCAGTCGGTGCTGCTGGGCCGCCATTTCCCGACTCTGCCGTTGCACGTGGCCCATGAGGACCCACACGAGGTGACTCTGCTTGTCAGCATGAGCCTGTGGGATCAGATTGGAAACCTTAGTGGGTGGCTGCCTTCCCACCCTTGACCCTGGCCACGTGCCCCCCCTTGTGTCTGTGTGATCAGAAAAGTCACCAATACTCGGCCTCAGTTTCCCCCTCTGTAAAATGGAGATAAACAGGACTGATTTCATGGGTTGGTGATGAACATCATGGGGACTTTTATTTTTTGAGTCAGAGTCTCACTCTGTCGCCCAGGCTGGAGTGCAGTGGCACGTCCACGGCCACCGCAGCCTCGACCTGCTGGGCTCAGGCGATCCTTCCGCCTCAGTCTTCCAAGTAGCTGGAATCACAGGTATGCACCATCAGGCCTGGCCGATTTTTTGATTTATTGTAGAGATGAGGTCTCGCCTTGTTACTCAGACTGGTCTTGAACCCCTGGGCTCAGGCAGTCCTCTCACCTCTGCCTCCCAAAGTGCTGGGATTACAGGCGTGCGCCACTGTGCCCCACCGTCACGTGGTTTACTAAAGGCCATGGATCAGGCTGGGCGTGGTGGCTCATGCCTGTAATCCCAACATTAGGAGAGGCTGAGGCAGGAGGATCACTTGAGCCCAGCAGCTTGAGACCAGTATGTCTGGGCAACATAGTGAGATCTTGTCTCTACAAAAATTTAAAAAATTAGCCAGGCACGGTGGCACACACCGGTAGTCCTAACTACTCAAGAGGCTGAAGCAGGAGGATCACCTGAGCCCAGGAGGTCGAGGCTGCAGTGAGCTGTGATGGTGCCACTGTATTCCAGCCTGGACAGCAGAGTCAGACCCTGACTCAATAAATCATAACAATAGTAATAAAGAGCATATCAGCGGCCGGGCGTGGTGGCTCAGCCTGTAATCCCAGCATTTTGGGAGGCCGAGGCGAGAGGATTGCCTGAGCCCGCGGGTTCAAGACCTGCCTGGGCAACTTGATGAGACCTCGTCTCTAAAATAAATCACAAAAAACTAGCTGGACATGTGGGCGTGCATCTGTAGTTCCAGCTACTTGGAAGGCTGAGGTGAAGGGATTGCCTAAGTCCAGCAGGTGGAGGCTGCGGTGGCCATGAGCATGCTGCTGTACTCTAGCCTGGTGACAGAGTGAGACTCCAACTCAAAAAAAAAAAAAAAAAAAAAAGAACATATCAGTGCTGGGTATTTATTGGGCACTCAGAAAATATTACCTATTTCTCTAGTAGTAAGCATTTATTGAGCACATACTACGTGCCCACCTCATGCTGAGCATTTTGTCTGCGTTGAGTGCCTTTATTGGCTCTGCGATATCAGTCGTCACCCTTGTTTGGAGATGGGGAAACTGAGGCATGGAAAGGGGCATGGGTTTTGCCCAGGGTTGTACAGGGTAGAGGCCATAGAGCCAGGCAGCTGGCCTGGGAGTTGTCTTGGATTCAAGGTTCAGAAGTGAGTTCTGGCTGAGAGTCTGAGTCTCAACCCCGCCCTCCCAGCACTGGAGAGGAGCTTGAGCCCCTTACCTTCAAGGCCTCGAGCTCCTGGTAGGCGTGGCCCAGCCAGGCCCTCCTCAGCTGACCCTCGAGCTGCCGCACGCTGTCCTGAAGCACTTGCTGTGCCTGGGCTGCCTCTGCCAGCGCCTCGGCTGTGGCCTCCGTCTGTAGCTGCAGAACATCCTCTTCCATCTGCTCCATGGACAGTGGTTGTTAGCAGGTGGCTCTTGTCTTTGTGCACCCAGGACGTTCCTGATTTCTTTATTTTCTTGAGTTGGTGTCTCACTCCATCGCCCAGGCTGGAGTGCAGTGGCACGCTCATAGCCACCCCAGCCTCGACCTGCTGGGCTTAGGCAATCCTTCCGCCTCAGCCTTCCAAGTAGCTGGGACTGCAGGCGCACACCACCACGCCCGGCTAATTTTTTGATTTATGGTAGAGAAGGTCTCACCATGTTGCCCAGGCTGGTCTCGAACCCACATGCTCAGGCAATCCACTCACCTCGGCCTCCCACAGTGCTGGGATAACAGGCTTGAGCCATTGTGCCCGGCCTCTTGCCTGATTTTATCACTGAAAATCTTGCATCCCTGGAACCCCATCAGACCCAGGCAAACCAGGACAGTTTGTTTTCCTAAATGTTAACTCCTCTTCAGGTTCCTACCCACCCCACAGTGTCCCAGCCATGGTGCCCACCTGTGTCTCCACCAGGCTTGTTCGGAGTTCCCGGGCTGTGTCCCGGCCCCGGCTGACTTCTTGCCGCAGGAGTTCCAGGGTGCGGTCATAGAGGTCCAGGTTGCGCCCGGCCTCTGACAGCCGTGCCTCTGTGGCCTTGTATACGCCATTGAGCGCCTGGCCCAGTTGCAGGGTTCCGTGGAAGAGCAGGGTTAGTTCTTCATGCTGCGCCAGCTCCTGGCTGCCCAGGGGGGCCCCCAGGGCAGGCTGGACTGCCGTTGCTAGGGCCCACAGCAGGCACAGAGCAAGCCCTGGCATGGTGGAGCCTCGGGTGTACAGCCACAGCGCCCGTGCTGCTGCCTTATATGTCCCCGCAGCTGCACCGCACCCCAGTCAATCGTTAACCGCCAGCCGGGTGCCCCGTGTTGCACAAGGGCCTGGCGGTGGTGCGATACTTGCGTCAGGCGAATGTCCAGCCTGACCATGCCGGGATCACGCTTCCCACAGCTCAGGGCCAGGTGTGGGTGGGGGGCACTGGGAGAGGACAGGCTCAGGGGATTGCTGGGGATCCTGGGCCTTGGTTTCCCAACTGTGAATTGGAACCTCAACAGGGACAGAATAATAGTGGTGCCTTGTTTTTTGAGTCAAGGTTTCATTCTGTTGCCCAGGCTGGAGTGCAATGGCATGCTCACAGCCACCCCAGCGTCGACCTGCTGGGCTCAGGAGATTCGTCCGCTTCAGCCTTCCTAGTAGCTGGAACTACAGGCATGCGCCACCATGCCCGGCTAATGTTTTGGTTTAATGTGGAAACGAGATCTCGCCAAGTTGCCCAGACTGGTCTCGAACCCCTGAGCTCAGGCAATCTTCTTGTCTTGGCCTTCCAAAGTGTTGGGATTACAGGCCACTGCGTCCAGCCTTTTTTCATTTTTTTATTTTTTTGGAGTCAGAGTTTTACTCTGTCGCCCAGGCTGGAGTGCAGTGGCATGCTCACAACTCACCGTAGACTGGACCTTCTGGGCTCAGGCCATCTTCCACCTTAGCCCCCGGGTAGCTGGCACGTGCTACCTCACCCAGCTCATTTTTAAATGTATTTGTAGAGATGGGGTCTTGCTATGTTGCCCAGGCTGATCTCAAACTCCTGGGCTCAAGCGATCCTCTTGCCTCCACCTCCCAAAGTGCTGGCATGACAGGCATGAGTCACCACACCTGACCAGTGAAGCTTTTGTGAGTACTGATGGTTTGCCCAGAGCTGTTCCAGCTGCCATGACAGTCTCTCCTCTTGCTTCCCTCCCACATGCTTGCCACGCAGGGGTCTTTATCGGCTGATTGGTAGCCAGAGAGCAGGTACAGGTGGCAGAGACCCTCCTGAGGCCACCTGGCCTGTCTCCGGGACCCCACATGCCCCGGATCCATGCCATCTGCTGCTGGACTCTCTGGATGACTGTGGGCCTGTGCCTCAGTTTCCCTGCCTGTGAAATGAGGGCGAGGTCTGCCTTGCCTTGCAGGCTCCTTGTGAGAAGTAAATGAGTTAGTTCACAAGGAGTGTTTAGAACAGACCGCGGCACACCATGGGTGCAGGCATCGCATTATAGGACTTGGGCTGGGTGCAGTTATCGCCACTGTTGTTACGTGCTGTTATGGAGGCTCTGCCGGAAGTCCTGATGCCCCCGATATACAGGGAGGGCACCTGCGGCCCAGAGGGAGGTTGGGGCTCGCACGGTATTGCCCTCCTGGGAAGGAGACAGGACTCTGACCCCAGCCCCTCCTTCCACCTCTGGCCTCAGTTTCCCCACCTGAGAGGCCACAAATCTCTACTGACCGCTCCTGGGGGAAGGATAGTCAAGCCCCGGGGTGGAACTCTGACCCTGAGCACCCAGCTGTCCCCTGCCCTTCACGTCACTGTGCCCCTTGAGTTCCCAGTCTCCGCCATGGTGTGCCCACATCCACACTTAGAGGTGGGTCATCTGTCTCCCACCCTGTGCCCGTCCCACCTCCCACCCAGTGCCGGTGTCACTGGCTCTCAGGGCCCGGCCTCGCGATCTACCCTCCTCAACTGTCGCCAGCCCCAGTGCAGCCTTGCGTGTACCTGTGGTCGTCCCCTGATCCCGTCCTGCCCCATCCCTGCAGGAACCTGCTCTACGTGTACCCTCACAGCCTCAACTTCAGCAGCCGCCAGGGCTCCGTGCGCAACCTCGCCGTGCGCGTGCAGTACATGGCGGGCGAGGACCCCAGCCAGGCTCTGCCGGTCAGTGACTGTGCCCCGGGGGCGAGGGGGGCATCCCCGGCTGGCCCCTCACGCACCTACCACCCCTCAGGTCATCTTCGGCAAGTCTAGCTGCAGCGAGTTCACCCGTGAGGCCTTCACGCCTGTCGTCTACCACAACAAGTACGGGGGACACGATGGTGGCATGCATAGGAGTCCGAGCAGCAGCACGCAGGCAGCTGTCCCTTATGTATACATAAGGCAGCACTGCTGGGAATGCAGGGGCAGGAAGGTAGTGGGAGAGGCACCAGGAGCGTGAATGGGGACGTTGAGGCAGAGAGCAGGGACAGTGGGGTTCTCTCCCGTTGGGGAAGCCATCGGGCAGACTGGGGGTCCCAACCCCCAGCAGACCCCCCGCCTGGTCCTGCCAGGTCCCCTGAGTTCTACGAGGAGTTCAAGCTGCGTCTTCCGGCCTGCGTGACTGAGAACCACCACTTGCTGTTCACCTTCTACCACATCAGCTGCCAGCCCCGGCCGGGCACGGCCCTGGAGACCCCCGTGGGCTTTACCGTGAGCCATCCCCGCCCCCTTCCCCACCCGCCCCTGGGCCTGGCCACAGTCCTGACGCCCCGTCTCTTCCAGTGGATGCCTCTGCTGCAGCATGGCCGCCTGAGGACTGGCCCCTTCTGCCTCCCCGTGTCTGTGGACCAGCCGCCTCCCAGCTACTCCGTGCTCACGCCAGACGTATGTCCCCAGAAGTGCCCCGAGCCCCCAGCCTGCCTTCCTGTCGGTGAACCCTGGGAGCCTTGTCCTCTGGTGCCATTGAGACTTCACCAGCCCCACTGGGGCCTCTCTGTTCCTATCTGTCTCCCACTGAGGCCCCCTCTTTGCCCTGTGCTCCCTTTGGCTGCCTGCCCCCAGTCCTGTCCCCTGAACCCAAAGCACCTCGTGGGTGGCCTGTGCCTGACTTAGCACGTCTGCAAATGCACTATTGCCCACGTTCACTGACATCCCAGAACTGCTATTTTTTTTTTTTCGGGGTCTCACTCTGTCTCCCAGGCTGGAGTGCAGTGGCATGATCACAGCTCACTGCAGCCTCCACCTCCTGGGCTCAGATGTTCCTCCAATCTCAGCCTCCTGATCAGCTGGGACTGTAAGCGCACGCCACCATGCCCAGCTAATTTTTTTTTTGTAAAGACAAGGCCTCGCTGTGCTGCCCAGGCTGGTCTCAAATTCCTGGGCCCAAGCGACCCTCCCACCTCGGCCTCCCAAAATGCTGGGATTACAGGTGTGGGCCACTGGGACCGCTGCTATATGACTTCTGGACTAACGCAGTAAACGCGTGCTCACTCGGTGTCTGTTCTCTGTCCCTGCCCTCAGCCTGGGCCCTCCAGCCTGCCCCACAGACCCCCACGGTCCCCCGGGACCGAACTGGGGCAGGGTGCCCGGCTGCCCCTCCAGGCCAGGCCACGCTACGCTCAGGTCATGGTGTTGCAATGGCTGGGGCCACTGGGTGACCTGATGGGGGAGGGCCAGCCCGTGGCCACCCACGCCTCCCTCCTGCAGGTGGCGCTGCCGGGCATGCGCTGGGTGGACGGTCACAAGGGCGTGTTCAGCGTGGAGCTCACGGCTGTGTCCTCCGTGCACCCCCAGGTACGGGTGGCACAGGGACCCAGGAACCCTGCCTCGCTCCCCTCTTGCCTGCCCTGGGATTGGGCAACCGCCGGTGGTGGCCAGGGAGGGCTGGCCTCGGGCCATGGACGTGACTTTGGTCAGCTGGGGCTGGCTCCCTGGGACGTTGCTGACTTAGGCAGGGATGGCCTTGTGTCCCCTGGGGCCTCCCCAGCCCTGCCCTGCTCACCCCACATCCCCTCCCAGGACCCCCACCTGGACAAGTTCTTCACCCTGGTACACGTCCTGGAGGAGGGGGCCTTCCCATTCCGGCTCAAGGACGCCGTGCTGAGCGAGGGCACCATAGAGCAGGAGCTGCGGGCCAGCCTGGCAGCGCTGCGCCTGGCCAGCCCTGAGCCCCTGGTGGCCTTCTCCCACCACGTGCTGGACAAGCTCGCGCGTCTCGTGGTGCGGCCCCCCATCATTGGCGGTCAGATCGGTGAGCCCACGTTGCCTCAGTTTCCCCATCGGGAACGTGGCTTCCTTGTTCCCCTGGCCCGGGGTGACAATCTCTGCCCTTTTTCTCTCCGATCTCAGTTTTCTTATCTGAGCAATGGCCCCAGTCCCCTGCGTCCTGAGCAGGTCCTCTGTGACCCCTGGATGGCCACGTGACCCTTTGGATCCTGATGTCTCTATCTTGGGAAGGTGGGCAGGGAGGCGAGAGGCCTTGGGCCCTGGAACTTGACCTCTGCTCTGCCCGGCAGTGAACTTGGGCCGTGGGGCCTTTGAAGCCATGGCTCACGTCGTCAGCCTCGTCCATCGGAGCCTGGAGACTGCCCAGGATGCCCGCGGCCATTGCCCACAGCTGGCTGCCTATATCCACTACGCCTTCCGCCTGCCCGGCACTGAGCCCAGCCTGCCGGGGGGTGAGTGTCCGTGGAAAACCCTCGGAGACAGAGATCCCAGCCAGCGAGAACAGAACTTGCAAAGGCTCTGGGGCCTTACAGGCCTTGACGGGCTTGGGCAACTCACAAGAGCAATCATATCTCTCCCAGTTTTGCCCTATCCCCTGGGCTGTGGGCGCTGTCCACTTGATTGGCAGATGGTTCAGCCAGTTAGCATCAGCTTCCATAGCTCAGAGCAGGGACTCACCCTGAGCTGCCTGGGTTTGAATCCCGGCTCTGCTGTCTTCGATCTCTATGACCTTGGCAAGTGACTTCACCTCTGTGAACCTATTTTTCATTTGTAGAACAGGAATAACAGTAGTACCTGCCTCATGGGGTCCCTGGTAGCAGTCAGTGATACAGTATTCTGTGCAGATTCTTAGCGCTTAATGAGCGCTCAATAAAGTTGGACATATATATTTTTTGAGTTGGGGTCTCACTCTGTCACCCAGGCTGGAGTGCGGTTGTGCGATCACAGCTCCTCACAGCCTCAACCGCCTGGGCTCAGGCGATCCTCCAGCCTCAGCCTCCCAGGTAGCTGGACTACAGATACATGCCACCACACCTGACTAGTTTTTTGATTTTTTTGTGGCGATAAGGTCTCTTTATGCTTTGACATCCCAAAGTGCCAGGAATGCACCGTGCCGGGCTGGATACTTTTGACATTTATCAAATAATACTAACCCAAACCCCCGTGTGCCTGGCATGAACCTGAGTTTTTCAACCCCCCCCCAAGTCACTATGAGGCAGCAACTGTTATACCCATTTTATAGGTGGGGAACTGGAGGCTCAGAGACGGAACGTGACTTGGCCACAGGCAGCTGACTAGGAAGAGACTGGGGGCTAGGGCAGGTGGGCAAGTGACTGAGGCTGTTTCCTGCATCCCCAGGGCCCCCTCCAGTGACGGTGCAGGTGGCCACGCTGGCCCGTGGCTCCGGCCGCCCCGCAAGCCTCTATCTGGCCCGTTCCAAGAGTATTAGCAACAGCAACCCTGACCTCGCCGTGGCCCCTGGCTCTGTGGACGACGAGGTTTCCCGCATCCTGGCCAGCAAGGTAGGGTGAGGGGACCCCGGAATCTCCAGCTTCAGTGGCTTCCTCGTGGGTGGGTGAAGAATCTCACCATGGATGGAGGACGGGAAATAGAGACCACAGCATGGTTGAGGCTGACTCTGGGCAGGAACTGGCTGTGGAGTCAGATACCGTGCTGGCTCTGCACGTCGGGCTGATGCAGGGGTGGGTGGTGGGCTTGGGGGCTGACAGGAAGCGGTGTGTACATGGGGTGGCAGGTGTGTACATAGCTGCATGTATCCACACATCTCATACACCTACGAACACAGCGTGTAATATGCACACACCCAAGACTGGGCGTGGTGTTACAAGCCTATAATCCCAGCACTTTGGGAGCCTGAGGTGAGAGGATTGCCTGAGCCCACAGATTTGAAACCAGCTTGGGCAACTTGGCAAGACCTCGTCTCTACCATAAATCAAAAATTAGCTGGGCGTGGTAGCGTGCGCCTGTAGTTCCAGCTACTTGGAAGGCTGAGGCAGAAGGATCGCCGGAGCCCAGCAGGTTGATACTGAGGTGGCCGTGAGTATGCCACTGCACTCCAGCCTGGGCGACGGAGTGAGACTCCAACTCAAAAAATATATATATATGCACACACCCCACATACATGCTTACACGGCTGCCTATACATGCACACCCCATGCACCTATTACATAGATGTATATAGGCACGCACCCCATGCACCTCCCCACATGGTGTATATACCAGTACACTCCATGCATCTACATACATAAGCACATCTTTCAGGCTTTCGTGGCACGTGTGTGGTCCACAGCAGTGTCCACGCTTGGTGTTTCACGCTGCTGTCCCCACCTTCCTGGGGATGCTGTCACTTTCCCATGTGTCTCCAGGGCATCGATCGCTCACACTCCTGGGTGAATTCCGCCTATGCTCCGGGAGGCAGCAAGGCTGTGCTGCGGCGGGCGCCCCCTTATTGCGGGGCCGACCCCAGACAGGTGCCCTTCCTACCTGCCCTGCACGCGTGTGACATCACCTAGCATGAAATCCTGCCGCCCTCCTGGCTGTGTCCGACTAACCCATGGGGGCTGCCTGGAGGAGGCAGCAGACCTCTCCAGCCTTCGTTTGAGGCTGTGTAGGCATCACTGGGTCATCTTAACCAGCCTTTTACTGTCATATTGGCCACAGGCCGAAACAGACAGAAGGTGTGGGGCGATATGCAAATAGCATGCAAATAATATGCAAATTAACCCACCTATACCCTCACTGCCCTGCATGGCCTGTTCACCTCCCTTTAATTCACCTCTGAGGGGACTCTCAACTGCTCCCTTGGCAGAGCCAACCCAAATGGCTCCAGGGGCCAGCATTGAACCTCTGGGCCCCCCGTCTCGATTCAGACAAAGCAGCCCAGGCACCTGGTGTGGGGAGGGGCTTCTCCTCCAGACAGACCTGGGTTCAAGTCCTGGCTCTGCTATGGGGTCACACTGTGTCCCCTGCAATCACCTGCGTCTCTCCGAGCCTCAGTTTCCTCATTGGTGACATGAGGATAATCACTCCAAATATTCAGATATAGCAGGGACTCAAGGCAAAGTACTCAGCACAGCACTATGGAGCCTGGGCTCGAGTTAGGGCTGAGGGCCCTGCCAGCAGGACTTTGTTGGGGTGACGGATTCTCTGTCTGCCTTGACCCTGAGCTTCTAGCCAGTTGGGGAAATAAATACGGGTCAAACAACCACACGTGTGTCATTGCACAGTGTGAACATGCCTGATGGGAGGTGGATGGCGGCGGGGAGCCATCTTACCCCTGTGTATTACTGGGGGCCTCTCCAGGGAGGTGACCTTTTTGCTAGGACCTGACGGGACCGAGAGGGAGCCAGCCAGGGAAGGGTGGGTAGGTGTTCTAGGCAGAGGAAGCTCAGAGGACATAGGCGCCAAGAGGAGGTCACGGAGGGCACGATCCCCACACACGTGGGCCCAGGGCCTGTCCCAGCTCTGAGCCCATCACTTGGGCGTCCTGCGCCCCATGACAGGCCCAGGGGACTACCCTCAGCACCGGCAGGGGGACCCTTCTGGAAGTCTGGGGTCGTGGGTCTGCCTGCCCCCAGCATTTGTCCAACTAACCCAGAGGGGTTACCTAAAGGAGGAGGCAGAGCCCTCCTGCCTTCTCCCCTCACCGGACTCAGTTTCCCAAGGGATCAGCTGGGCCTCAAAGAGCAAGCGGGAGCTGACAAGGCAGTACCAGGGTGGCATTCTAGGCAGGAGGTGGCACCGAGACTCCGCCTTCACAGTGGGTGGCCTGCCTGGTACATGCTAGGGATCCAGGGTGTGGCAGGGACCTGGGAAGCTGGAGGGTTCCTGAGTGTTGGTGCAGGTCCTGGGGGCTCCGTCTTCCTCGAGCAGCCTCACTTCCTGACTGGCAGAGGAGGAGGCAGTATTTCACACACCCATGCCCATTTCACAGATGGGGACGCTGAGGCCCGGGGACGCCCAAGCCAGGCTGGGCAGGGGCAGGTCTGGAACCCGGAGCTGTCTTTGCCACCTCATCATTGTGTCATCTCTTCTGCCCTTATCTTCCTGCCCCTTCTTTGCCCTCCTCTCCCATTACCTTCCCGTTCATACCTCCCCCACCCCCCGCTGTCTACCCTCAACTCCTTTCTGCACTCTCTCCACCGCTGGGCCCTCCTCTCTGTCCAGGCCTCTGTGCTTACTGAGTCACTTACAGTCTGTGTGTTGTCGACACTCTTTCTCCTTCTCTGGCCTCACGCACTGCCATCTATGCCAGTGTCCTCTCCTCCACCTTCACCCCAGCCCCCATGCACCGTCCCCAAACCTTTGCCTGCGCCCCTTCCTGCTCCGACCACACTGGCCTCCGAGCGCCTGCGTGTCATGGCCATGCCGCCTTGTCCCCTCCCCGCTGTGTCTTCACTGCCTGTTGCTCTCCTGTGTCACCCTCGTCCCTGTCCACCCCTGCATACCTTGATCTCACCTCACTTGGCTCTAAACACCTACTTTTTTCATCTTGGCCCTGCTGCGCTGCCCCGTCCGCGCCACAGCCCCCGGCTATGCCAACAGGCCTCTCCTCGCCATCTGTGGCCCGTCCTCGCTGATCCTTCTCGTCATTCCCGCCCTCTGCCGCTGTTTCATCTTCCCTCTGTCTCACACCCTCACCTGCGTGGACCCACCTCCACCGTCTGCGCCCCTGCCTCATCCACACTAACCCGTGCCTTGCCATCACACTCCATCGCAGGCCACCGACCGCAGCTCTGGCCGAGCCTCCTCCTACCTCGAGGGCTCCTCCCCGGCCCCGCCCGCCACCCAGCCGAGACCCACTGTGCAGAAGGTAGTGGGAGAGGGGTGGGTGATGCCGTTTTTGCCCTGGCCCCCAGCGGAGGGGCCCAGAGCTCTTCTCCACACTCAGAGGCCAGCAGGGTCCAGACAGCCCAGGGAAAGGCACATGGGCGCCTCCTGCCCCTTCCTCCTGCATGGCCTGCCGTGCTAACCTCGAGCCCTCCAGCTGCAGCCTCCCAGGCATGCCCTCCAAAGGGGGCGCGGGAGGGGGTGGCGCCTCGCTCCCTGTGACCCCCTGCCTGTGTCCCCAGCTGCTTCACGAGGAGCTGGCTCTGCAGTGGGTGGTCAGCAGCAGCAACGTGCGCGAGGCCGTCCTCCAGCACGCCTGGTTCTTCTTCCAGCTCATGGTGAGACCCCCCCCGCCAGGCGGTGGGACACCCCCAGGGGAGACCCTCCTCAGGGAGAGAAGCCCTATGAGACTGCAGAGACCCCTGAGAAGCAGAGGGCCCCTCGTCCATCAAACTTTTGTGGGAGACCATTAAAAGACCCCACCCACCCAGAGAGAACACCTCCCTTCTCCTAGAGATATCTCCAGGTAGAGAGGGAAACCCTTCTGATCAAGGTAGAGACCGCCCAAAACTCTTCAGTAGGAGCTTTGCACGCCCCCTTCCCAGAGCCTGCAGGCCACATCCCCTCTGGCCCTCTGATGGGCCTTCAAGCCCCACCCAGGGCTCCCCAAAAATTCCCTGCCTCAAGCCTCACCTTCTGTCCTACCCGCAGACTTTGCCCCCGTGAGATCTTTTTAAGCTCCGCCCACGCCCCCCACAGTCTTCCTGCTTCTCTGCCCAGGACTCCTCCCACGACTTTCTCAACCCCCACCCACACACCACAAGCCCCGCCCACCTCCCTGTGAGCCCGCCCTCAGCCTGTAGCTGCAGGGCTCAAGCCCCGCCCCCTCACCAAGCTTCTCCGCCCATGGTCCCTCAAGCCCCGCCCACAGGCTTTCAGGCCCTGCTCCCGTCTCAGCCTGTACAGATAGCAAGGGTCGAGCCTGCCTCCCTTACTGCGAAAGCCACGCCCCTTTGGTCAAGCTTCCTCCATCCAGTCCCACAAGCCCCACCCCCAGCACTCTTGCCCCGCCCCCAGGTGAAGAGCATGGCGCTGCATCTGCTTCTGGGCCAGCGAATGGGCACTCCCCGAAAGCTGCGCTTCCCTGGGCGCTTCCTGGATGACATCGCAGCCCTGGTGGGCTCTGTGGGCGTGGAGGTCATCACTCGTGTTCACAAGGTGAGCGGTACAGTGCCTCGGTGGGGACGGTGGTCCGAGGGATGATCCAGAGCCAGCCTGGCATGGGCACCAGGCCTGCCCAGTCCCTCCTGGCTGCGGGACCAGGAGCCCAGTTAGCTGGATGGGACTGTCCAGTCATCGTCTGTTTTCTTGAATGCCTGCAGTGTGCGCAGCTCTGTGCTGGGTGTAGCGACACAGCTGTAAACAAAACAGACCCAAATCCTTGCCCTCAGGGAGCTGACTTTTAGGGGAGACTTGAAAAAAGTGAAGGGACAATTCATGTGATGTCTGGAGAAAGAGCATTCTCGGTAGGGGGTACAGCAAGTGCAAAGGCCCTGAGGCAGAACTGTGCCTGGACTGTTAGGAGAGCGGTGAGGAGGTGAGTCTGGCTAGACTGCGGTGAGTGAGGGAGAAATGGGGGTTGGTGAGAGTAGGGAGGTGACCGGGTAGATCCATTAACCCCTAGCACAGTGCGAGTATACAGCAAGTGCTCAATAAATGGATGAGCCGGACATGGTAGCTCACGCCATAATTCCAAAGCAAACTCCTGCTTAAGCCCAGGAGTTTGAGACCAGCCTGGGAAAGATAGTGAGACCTCGTCTCTACAGAAAAATCAAAAAATTAACTGGGCATGGTGGTGCATGCCTGTAGTCCCAGCTACTTGGAGGGCTGAGGTGGAGGGATCACCTGAGCCCAGGAAGTTTCAGGTTGCCGTGAGCCTTGATCATGCCACTGCACTCCAGCCTGGACTACAGAGTGAGACCCTGACTCAAATTAGTCAAATGGATGTTGATGTTCTGAGACCCTGATGAATGTCCCAGCCCTGGGTCACCAATTGAGCCTATTGAGCATTTATTGAGCACTTACTGTATAACTAAGCACTTCAGATGAATTTTGTCATTAAATTCTCTCAGTAACCCATGAAGTTAGTATTAATGTTACCTCCATTTTACTGATGGGGACACTGAGGCAGAGATTGAGTAGCTTAACCTGGTACCACACAACTGGGAAGGGACAGCATGAGGAACAGAACTTCCAAAGTGCCGGCCACCAGCTCCAGGGTCTGTGGTCTCCATCCCAGCTTCGGTTGGGAAAATGGGGCTTATAGTGGACCGGAGAGCTTGGATGCCAGCTAACAGGAGTGATCATCACCCAGTCCAGCCACCAGAATCCCAGCAAGATTGTGGCTGTGCTGTGGCCATGTTGTCTGGTTTTTATTTATTTTTTATTATAAAGATGTGGGGTACAATTCAGGGTTAGGTATACAAAAGTTGGTTATGCAGGTCCCCTTGTTGATGAGGTATGCCCCTCCCTCCCCTAGCAGTTTCCCTCAACTGCCAACCCCCCCCAACAGTTTTGGTTTTTGAAAAGAAATGGGACTTCTGGATGTGATGAGAACTTTCCAGATTTTTGAACCGCCATTCTGGTCCAAGCTGGCCCTTGCATAATCCCACACAACCTCTGAACTGGTCTCAAAAGGTCACAACCTTGTCTCACTGGAATCCTCCCAAGGACTGACATTCCCAGGGGATGACCCAGACTGTGAGGAAACCGTTCCCAGGAAAGGACTCAGGAAAGAGCCATACCCGCAGGAAGAGGCATTTTGTAGCCACTTAGTGAGGCATTGGTGACGGGCCACAGCAGTTCATTCCTTCTTTTTTTTTAATTTGAGTCAGGGTCTCTGCCATGCAGGCTGGAGTACAGTGGCATAATCATGGCTCACCACAGCCTTGACCTTCTGAGCTCAGGTGATATTTTCTATTCAGCCTCTCAAGTAGCTGGGACGACAGGCACACACCAACACCCACGGCTAAGTTTTTTTTTGAGTTGGAGTCTCACTCTTGTCACTCAGGCTGAAGTGCAGAGAGCACACTCATGGCCACTGCAGCCTCGACCTGCTGGGCTTAGGCGATCCTTCTGCCTCAGCCTTCCAAGTAGCTGGAACTACAAGCACTTGCCACCATGCCCAGCTAATTTTTTGATTTATTGTAGAGATGAGGTCTCGCCAAGTTGCCCAGGCTGATCTTGAACCTGTGGGCTCAGGCAATCCTCTCATCTTGGGCTCCCAAAGTGCTGGGATTACAGGCTGAGCCACTGCACCTGGCCTATGACTAAGTTTTAAATTTTTTTTTGTAGATTCAAGGTCTTGCTATGTTGCCCAGGCTGGGCTCAAACTCCTGGGCTCAGTCCTTCCACCTCGGCCCCTCAAAGTGCTGGGATTAAAGGTGTGAGCTACCATATGTGGCCTCATTCATTCTCTTGACATTTATCGAGCACCTATTGTGTCAGGCTCCATGCACAAGGCAGATCCAGTTGTGTGTGTGTGTGTGTGTGTGTGTGTGTGTGTGTGTTTCTGTGTTTCTACCCCTTGCGAACTCAAGAGCTCAGGCCTGCTTTATATTTTTTCTTTGGGTTGCTGGGAACTGAGGGCCATCGAACCTAGCTTGTGAGGCCACAGAGGGCCTTGAGAGAGCGTGAGGACAGAACAAGCACCAGCCGGTCCTCAGGGTCACACTGGCCGCCCCCCTGGCGCTCACACTGGCCAGGCACCTCTTGCCTCAGGACCTCTGCCCAGAATGCATTTCCCCCCGTGGCTCGGTCCCATCCATCAGGCTCCTCCACGACCTCTCTCCAGCCCGTTGTCGTGGAAGCACACAGATGTGCCCGGACTTCTTGCCGACTGCCCTCCTCCACGCGGGTGTGAGTGGGGCAAGCGGCAGAAGCGCGGCTGCCCCATTGGCGGGCTGGGCCCTCAGTCGGGGCTCAGCAACGCCTGTTGGGCGATTGCGGAGGGTGGCTGGGCCGGGGCGCTGGAACACCGGCGGCTCCGAGCCCCGCGGCCGGC
>NW_007064592.1:0-13497 GCF_000164805.1 Carlito syrichta | reverse complement strand
GTAAGCCGAGTGGGCGCGCCGGGTATGGAGCTGTAAGCGAGTGGGTGGGCGGGGTTTGGGGGCAACGAGGGGGTGATCCTGATGTCACCATTAGCCACTTTTCACCCTCCCCCCACCAGGTGGCCACTCGGCTCCAATCGGCCCCCAACCCCTCGGCCCTGCTGACCCTGCGCATGGAATTCACTCGCATCCTGTGCAGCCACGAGCACTACGTGACCCTCAACCTGCCCTGCTGCCCCCTGTCACCCCCGGCCTCTCCCTCCCCCTCCGTGTCCTCCACCACCTCCCAGGTGGGTTGGCCTGACTTCCACCTCCTCTCCTATGACCTCTCCTCTTACCTGCAGCCCAGTTTCTGTGATTTCCTCTTACAGTCACTTCTGCCCCAGTGGACTGATTGATCCCTTATGTTGGACTTTTTACCTCTGACCTTCACCCCTGACCCATCATTTTGGCAGCTCTGCTCTCTCACTGCTGAATCCTAATTCCCAGACCGGTGTTCCATTTGTCTTTTTTTTTTTTTTTTGAGTTGGAGTCTCACTCTGTCACCCAGACTGGAGTGCAGTGGCCGCTCCCGGTTACTGCAGCCTCGACCTACTGGGCTCCATTGATCCTTCCGCCCCAGCCTTCCAAGTAGCTGCAACTACAGGCACACATTATGCCTGGCTAGTTTTTGATTTATTGTAGAGATGAGGTCTCGCCAAGTTGCCCAGGCGGGTCTCGAACCCGTGGGCTTAGACAGTCCACTCACCTCAGCCTCCCAAAGCACTGGGATTACAGGCTGAGCCACCGAGCCCGGCTCCATTTGTCATTTTTCAACTCTCTGACCTTTGGCCCCATGCCCTCATACCTCACAGATGGGCTAACCCCAACCTCTCATCTCTAGCCTTTAACCTGCATCCCCCTGCCATCACCTCCACATGAGCTAGCCCAGTCTCTCATCTCTGACTCTCGACACCATGATGTTTCTTGCCTCCTAAATGGCTTTCATGGTGGGCAGTCTCTCACCTTTGACCCTTGACCAGTGTCTCCCCCTCTTCCACAGAGCTCCACCTTCTCCAGCCAGGCCCCAGACCCCAAGGTGACCAGCATGTTTGAGCTGAGTGGGCCATTCCGGCAGCAGCACTTCCTGGCTGGGCTCCTGCTGACGGAGCTGGCTCTGGCCCTCGAGCCTGAGGCTGAGGGGTGAGTGCCAGTCCTGTCTGGCCCCAGACAGGTGGGACAATCCGGGAGCCACGTCTGCTCTGTCCTGAATACCCTGCTCCCCCACAGGGCTTTCCTGTTGCACAAGAAGGCCATCAGCGCTGTGCACAGCCTGCTCTGCAGCCATGACACTGACCCCCGCTATGCCGAGGCTACCGTGAAGGCTCGTGTGGCTGAGCTGTACCTACCGCTGCTGTCGCTTGCACGGGACACACTGCCACGGCTACATGACTTTGTTGGTGGGTAGACTGGGGAGGGTTGGTGTCACATTCCAGGGGCTTGGCCACACAAGGCACAGGACAGAAAGGGTGAGAGAGAGAACAGTTAGGGCTAAGAGTCTGGGCAGTAGGATTGGCAGAGCAGGTCCATGGGGCCCTAGGCAAGCCATAACCTCTCTGAACTTCGGGCTTCCCATCTGTAAAATGAGCAAAGTAATAGGACCAAGTACTTCATAGGGTTATGAGAAAACTTGGGGGACTGTTGCACTGATACATTGTCAGCTCACAATAGATGAGAGATGTTATTATACTGTTTATTGTTTTCTGAAAAGAGCAAATCCAGGCGACAAGGCAGTTGGAGCCCCACGTTCCTTCCTTTACCCATTTGTCTGGCAAACACAGGTTGACACTATGGGGACAGTATGACACAGTGGTTGGAGGCACACAGTTGGGATTTGCGGGTTGATTCCTTTCATCAGCTTGGGGAAATTCTCTGTCTTTTGAATTATCTCTTGAATTTTTTTTTCTACCTCATTTTTTCTGGGATTCCGATTACACGTATGTTAGACATTTTGATCATGTCATGCATCCATCATGCTCTGTTTTTCTATTTGTTTTGCTCTCTGTGCTTCAGGTGGGAAATTTTTTACTCATTTGTCTTTGAGTTATATCTTCTGTGGTGTCCAGTCTCCTGTTGACCTCATCCATTGAGTTCTTCATTTCAGATATTATATTTTTCAGTCATAAAGTGTCTTTTTTTTCTTTTAGTAGATCCTAATTCTCTGTTGAAATTCTCCATCTTTGGGCCCATCTCTGCCCATCTTTTTCTCTGACTTTTGTTTTAAAGTCCTTGTTGGCCAGCTTCAACATTTTCATCTGTGTGTCTGTGTCTTGTCTCTTTTTCTCTTATCAACTACATTTTTTTCTGTCTTCTTCCATGTCTAATAGTTTTCTATTATATCCTGGACATTGTACATATAAGAACCCTAGGATAACAGGCTGATCACCTCAGTCCAGGCAGGGATTGAGCTGGGCTGGATCTTTGGTTAGATTCAGTCTGCCTTTTGTTTCAGGAAACTCCAAGGCAAGATCAGTTGTACTTTTCTTGGAAACTCTTCCTTCTCTTGAGATTTCTTTTTGGAAGGATTGAGGATTACTCTTTTTAGGATCATAGATTTGGGAATCAATCTATTGAGGTTAAAATCGTAGCTCTACCCTGGACAAGTCACTTAACTGCTCTGTACCTCAGTTTTCTCTTCCATAAAATTGGAACGATAAAAACATTTACTTCCATAGGGTTGTTGTGATGATTAAGAGTGAACACTGTTTTTTTTTCAGACAAGAGTTTCACTGTGTCACCCAAGCTGGGAGTACAGTGGCACAATCACAGCTTACTGGAGCCTCGAACTCTTGGGCTCAAGTGCTCCTCCTGCCTCAGCCTCCCAAGTAGCTAGAACTGCAAGTGTGCCCCATATCCGGCTAATTTTTCTATTTTTTGTAGAGACATGAACTTACTTTGTTCCCCAAGCTGGTCTCAAGCTCTTGGCCTCTAGCGATCCCGTCTCAGCTCCCTAAAGTGCTGGGATTACAGGCACGAGCCCCCACACCCAGCCAAGTGTGAACGTTTTTTTTTTGAGTTAGAGTCTCACTCTGTTGCCCAGGCTGGAGGGCAGTGGCATACTCATGGCCACCGCAGTCTTGACCTGCTGGGCTCAGGCGATCCTTCCACCTCAGCCTTCCAAGTAGCTAGAACTACAGGCATGCGCCATCACACCTGGCTAATTTTTCTTGACTTATTGTAAAGATGCGTCTCGTCAAGTTGCCCAGGCTTGAACTCGTGAACTCAGGCAATCCTCTCACCTCAGCCTCCCAAAGTGCTGGGATTATAGGCATGAGCCACCACGCCCAAGAATGAACATTTTTTTTTGAGTTGGAGTCTCCCTCTGTCGCCCAGACTGGAGTGCAGTGGCCGCTCCCGGCCACCGCAGCCTCAACCGGCTAGGCTCCGGCCATCCTTCGGGCTCAGCCTTCCGAGTAGCTGGAATTACAGACATGCGCTACCACGCCCGGCTGATTTTTTGATTTATTGTAGAGATGAGGTCTCGCTGCCTAGGCGGGTCTCGAACCCGCGGGCTCAGGCAATCCACTCACCTCAGCCTCCCAAAGGCACGGGATTACAGGCTGAGCCACTGAGCCCGGCTAGAATGAACACTTTTTAAGTGCCTAGGACAGCACCTGGCATGTAGGAGATGCTGTAGGAGCACTAATTGATGCTATAATAATAGCACCAACATTACTATTGTCATCATCATCATCATTGTCATTATTTTTACTATGACTGCTCTGTGGGTCAGGCCATGTGCTAAATGCTGAGTGTATAGCAGTGGTCTGAGCAGATAGACCCAGGCCTTGTAGAGCTTACAGACAGTTGCATGGTTAATGTATCTAATTAGACCAGGCATGGTGGCTCATGCCTATAATCCTAGCAATTTGGGAGGCTGAGGCAGGAGGGTCACTGAGGCCAGGAGTTTGAGACCAGCCTGGGCAACATATGAAGACCTCATCTCTACAAAAAAATCAAAATATTAGCCAGAGATGGGGGCGTGTACCCGTAGACCCAGCTATTCAGAAGGCTGAGGCAGGAGGATCTCCTGAGCCCAGGAGGTCAAGGCTGCAGAGAGCCATGATCGTGCTTCTGTTCTCCAGCATGGGTAACAGAATGAGACCCCAACTCACACACAGACACAAAAATCAAAATTAACAAATTAGCTGGAAATAGTGGCTCACACGTGTAGTCACAGCTACTCGGGAGGCTGAGGTGGGAGGATCACTTGAGCCCAAGAATTTGAGGCTGCAGTGAGCTATGATTTCATCATTGCACTCCAGCCTGGGTGACAGAGTGAGACCTTGTCTCAAAACAAACAAACAAGGAAAAAGTATATTGGTGAGTTCTGGGAGTAGGTAACCAGAGACCCCAAGCTAGTTGGAGCAGGGAAATTGGAGACCGCAGGACAGCATGTGGCAAGGCTTCATTCTCCTTTCCTCGCCGTTCCCTACAGAGGGCCCAGGTCAGCGGTCAAGACTGGCCTCAATGCTGGACTCAGACACAGAAGGCGAAGGGGACATCGGGGGCACCATCAACCCCTCCGTGGCCATGGCCATCGCTGGTGGCCCTCTGGCCCCCGGCTCCCGGGCCAGCATCTCCCAGGGCCCGCCCACGGTGAGTCCCAGACTCATCCTCACAGATGCCATCTGGCTGGGTGAGAGAAAGGATTTTACAAGATGCAGATTTATTGCACATGGAGAAAATGAGAATTAATGTCATCCCCTCTGTGGCCCCAGGCGTCACGCGCAGGCTGCTCCCTCTCCGCTGAATCGAGCCGGACCTTACTAGCTTGTGTGCTGTGGGTGCTGAAGAATGCAGAGCCTGGACTTCTGCAGCGCTGGACCACTGACCTGGCCCTCCCGCAGCTGGGACGCCTCCTGGACTTGCTCTACCTCTGCCTGGCCGCCTTCGAGTACAAGGTTCCAGGGAGCAGAAGGGGGCAAAGGAGTGGTGAGGAGGGCAAGCACAGGGCTTCCCCTGGCTGGATGTGGAGGGGCGGGTGGTCTTCATGTGCAGAGGAGTCTGGGGGCAGAGGGATAAGGTTGGAAATGCCTTCAGAAATAGGATTTGGAAGGTGGAGGCAGGGTGCAGTGGCTTACTCCTGTCATCCCAGCACTTTGGGAGGCCAAGGCAGGAGGATTACTTGAGCCCATGAGTTTGAGACCAGCCTGGACAACATAGCAAGTCCTCGTCTCTACACAAAAAATGAGAAAATTAGCCGAATGTGGTGGTTTGTGCCTGTAATCCCAGCTACCTGAAGATCACTTAAGCCCAGGAGGTCGAGACTGTGACCAGCTGTGATTGTGCCTCTGCACTCCAGCCTGGGCGACCGAGTAAGACCCTGTCTCTAAAAATAATAAATACGTGTACAATAAAAGAATTTGGAGGTCAGATGTGGTGGCCCTATAATCCCAGCACTTTGGGAGGCCAAGGTGAGAGGATTGCCTGAGCCCATGGGGTCAAGACCAGCCCGGCAACTTGGTGAGACCTTGTCTCGACAATAAATTTTAAAAAATAAGCCGTGCTCGGTGGCTCAGCCTGTAATCCCGCTCTTTGGGAGGCTGAGGTGAGTGAATTGCCTGAGCCCGTGGGTTCAAGACCCACCTGGGCAACTTGGCGAGACCTCATCTCTACAACAAATCAAAAGATTAGCTGGGTGTGGTAGCGCGCACCTCTAGTTCCAGCTACTTGGAGGGCTGAGGCGGAAGGATCACCTGATTCCAGCAGTTCAAGGCTGCGGTGGCCATGAGCGTGCCACTGCACTCCAGCCTGTGTGACAGAGTTTGACTCCAACTCAAAAAAAAAAGAATTTGGAAGGTGCTGAGAGCTTAGAGGAAAGGGGTGAATGATGTCTTTGATCCCAGTCTCCTGGGGGTGAGAAAGGAGGTGATCCCGGCTAACCCAGTCTGGACAGAGCAGGGTCCACCTTGAACTGAGTCCTCTGTCCTCCCAGGGGAAAAAAGCCTTTGAGCGCATCAACAGCCTCACCTTCAAAAAGTCCCTGGACATGAAGGCGAAGCTGGAGGAGGCCATCCTGGGCACCATTGGAGCTCGGCAGGAAATGGTTCGCCGGAGTCGTGGTAAGAGGCTGACGTGCCCCCTTCCTCAGCAGCTGCTCCAGGCTCACACCCAAGGGTCCCCACCAGGGGTCTGTCCCCAACCCCTTATCCTCATTTTCCCCAGAGAAAAGCCCACATGTCATCACCATATCCATGGGCCTCAGTGTCCCCATCTGTCATCTGTGTCTCCCCCTGTGTGCATCTACCCGGTGGCTTCCGCTGCACCCAGTGTCCTCATGGGTCACGCCGCTTGAGTACGTGCGTGTCTGTTTCTCCTCCCACTCATGTGTGTCCTTGTGTTTTCACACACATGTGAACGTGCATCCACACGTCTCAGAGAGAAGCCCATTTGGGACCCAGGAGAATGTGCGCTGGCGGAAGAGCGTCACGCACTGGAAGCCGACCTTGGACCGCGTGGACAAGTGGGTGTGGGCGGGAGGGAGTCAGCTGGGTTCAGTCCAGTTTCCAGGGAGCTGGTGCCCTCTGGGCTGCCAGGGGTGGGAGAAAGCCCAGCCATGGCATGGGGTCTCTCCCTGCCTGGCCCCCCCAAGACCTCCTCCCACTCAGGACCAAGGATGAGATGGAACATGAGGCCCTGGTGGAAGGGAACTTGGCGACCGAGGCGAGCCTGGTGGTTCTGGACACACTGGAGATCATAGTGCAGGTAAGGCTTGATCTGGCATCCACCCTGAGCTCAGACCCCACAGTGTATACCCTGTGGTTTTTGACTCCATAATCCTCCTCCTTCCCTACCCCTGCAACTGCCCTAGACTCTAACACCTGGATTTCTGGCCCCCTCTCCTCCAGACGGTGATGCTCTCTGAGGCCCGGGAGAGCATCTTGGGTGCAGTGCTGAAGGTTGTGTTGTACAGTCTGGGCACTGCCCAGAGCGCCCTCTTCCTGCAGCATGGCCTGGCCACCCAGCGGGCCCTGGTGTCTAAGGTGAGCAGCACTCGACAACCATGATTCTTACAATAATAGCAGCTCTAGGCCAGTTACAGTGGCTCACACCTGTAATCTCAGGAACTACGGAGGCTAAGGTGAGAGGATCACTTGAACCCAGGAGTTTGAGGCTATAGCAAGCTATGATCGCACCACTGCACTCCAGCCTGGGTGTCAGAGTGAAACCCTGTCTCTACAAAAAAAAATTAGCCAGGTGTTGCAGTATACACCTACAGTCCCAGCTACTCAGGAAGCTGAGATGAGAGGATCACTTGAGCCCGGGAGGATGAGGCTGCAGTAAGCCATCCTGTACTCTAGCCTGCGCGACAGAACTGTCTCTTTGAAAAAAAGAGGGCTGGGCATGGTGGCTCACGCCTGTAATCCTAGCACTTTGGGATATTGAGGTGAGAGGATAGCCTGAGCCCATGGGTTTGAGAATAACCTAGGCAACTTGGAGAGAACTCATCTCTACAATAAATAAAAAAATTAGCCAGACATGGTGGCACATATCTGTAATTCCAGCTACTTGGAAGGCTGAGGCGGAAGAATCGCCTGCGTCCAGTAGGTCAAGGCTGGGGTGGCTGTGAGCATGCCACTGCACTCAGCCTGGGTAACAGAGTGAGACTCCAAAAAAAAAAAGAGAGTGAGAAAAAAGATTCTAGACTGGGTACCGTGGCTCATGCCTGTAATCCCAGCACTTTGGGAGGTGAGGTGAGAGGATTGCCTGAATCCAGAGGTTCGAGACCAGCCTGGGCAACTCAGTGAGACCTCGTCTCTACAATAAATCAAAAAATTAGCCAGGCGTGGTGGCGCATGCCTGTGGTTCCAGCCCCTTGGAAGGCTGAGATGGAAGGATTACCTGAGCCAGCAGGTCAAGGCTGCAGTGGCCATGAGTGTGTCACTGCCCTGCAGCCTGGGTGACAGAGTGAGACTCTGACTCAAAAAAAAGTAAAAGAAGCCGGGCTCGGTGGCTCAGCCTGTAATCTCGCGCCTTTGGGAGGCTGAGGTGAGTGGATTGCTTGAGCCCACGGGTTCGAGACCTCATCTCTACAATAAAATAAAAAAATTAGCCGGGCGTGGTAGCGCACGCCTGTAATTCTGGCTGCTCGGAAGACTGAGGCAGAAGGATCGCCGGAGCCTAGCAGGTCAAGGCTGCAGTGGCCGGGAGTGGCCACTGCACTCCAGTCTGGGTGACAGAGTGAGACTCCAACTCAAAAAAAAATAAAAAGTAAAAGAAATAAAAATACAAAGAAAAAACAGTAGCTCGTTCATTGAGCGCCTACTGTGTGCTCAGCAATTCCATGTGATGAGGCTCTTGCCACAGTTTACAGGGGAAAGAAGCAAGCATCAGAGGGGCTAAGTCCCTCGTCTGGGGTCCCCCAGGTCTGATGCCAAAGCTACTGTGCTTGGCTGTAAAGGACAGGGTGCACACAGGTGCCCCTGCCTGAGTAGGCCCCACCTGGGACCTTCTGAGCCCAACGGGAAGGGGCTTGGATGTGTCTGTTGGATCCCCGGCAGTTCCCGGAGCTGCTTTTCGAGGAGGACACAGAGCTGTGTGCTGACCTGTGCCTGAGGCTCCTGCGACACTGCGGCAGCTGCGTGAGTGCCATCCGCACACACGCCAGCGCCTCGCTCT
Organism: Carlito syrichta; assembly: GCF_000164805.1. Taxonomy (NCBI): domain Eukaryota; kingdom Metazoa; phylum Chordata; class Mammalia; order Primates; family Tarsiidae; genus Carlito; species Carlito syrichta. The sequence continues at coordinate 4,836 of NW_007064592.1, read as the reverse complement.
ACCTGCTCATGCGCCAGAACTTCGAGATTGGCCATGTGAGTGAGATGGGGGCGTGGCTCGTGCATGGTGCTGGCCCGGGGTCTCTGCGCAGAGGGAGGCAAGGGGCCGTTGCTGAGCTGTCAGGACAACTGAGGGGTAAGGATGCGGCAGCCATGCTGGCAGGTCTGGCAGGCCCTGACATGAAGTCTGCGGTCTAAGTCTCACGGGTCCCCTCTCTCCCCTCAGAACTTTGCCCGCGTGAAGATGCAGGTGACCATGTCGCTGTCGTCCTTGGTGGGGACGGCACAGAACTTCAGCGAGGAGCATCTGCGACGGTCCCTCAAAACCATCCTCACCTACGCTGAGGAGGATGCGGGGCTGCGGGACAGCACTTTCGCAGAGCAGGTGACACCTGCCAGGCCCGCCACCCCGCCCTGGGACCCCCGGCCCCGCCTCCTGGCCCCATTCACCTCCCGCGCCCTTTTGGCTCCAGGTCCAGGACCTGATGTTCAACCTGCACATGATCCTGACTGACACGGTGAAGATGAAAGAGCACCAGGAAGACCCCGAGATGCTCATCGACCTCATGTACAGGTGAGGGGGGCGGAGCCAACACACGACCGGTAAGGCAGGTGAGTGGGTGGGGAGTGCACGTCTGAGGAGGTGAGGAGGGCTCAGGTGAGCAATTGAGAGAGTCAGGGCAGGTGAGCGAACAGGTAAAGAGGGGACCGGAGAAACATACAGGTGAGGATGACAGGTGAGGACAAGTGAGAGGGATAGGGAGGTGCTCACAGGTGAGGGATGATGTGTCAGGGGACAGGCCACTGGAGCAGAGGCAAAGGACATTTAGTCAGCAGTCATGAGTGGGGACTGGGAGGCCACGTGACAGAGGTGGAGAGGCAGACAGGTGCATGGATGAGGTGGTGCACAAGGAAGGGGAGCCGTGAGTTTGGGTGACTGAAATTTCCACAGGCAGGAGACTCATGAGCAGGGGACAAATGAGAAATGCCAGGTGGGAAAGGGGCAGATGGAAAGGCAGATGAGGAGGCAGACAGGTGAGGGATGGATGGGTGAGACAGGTGAGGGGATGGACAGGCGAGTCAGGTGAGGGATGGAAAGGTAAGGAGATGGATGGGTGAGGGAATCAACAGGTGAGGAGACAGGTGAGGGGATAACCAGGTGGGAGAAAGGGGAGAGGGGTGCAGGTGAGGAGACTGACTGTCCATGACCAGGTATCAGGGTAACCACTGAAGGGGAATGGGCAGGGGGTGGGTGGAGAGGACCGGTCGAGCCCCCTCCTCACATCCTCCCACTCTGCTCGGCCAGGATAGCCCGGGGCTACCAGGGCTCACCAGACCTGCGGCTGACATGGTTGCAGAACATGGCGGGGAAGCACGCAGAGCTGGGCAACCACGCGGAGGCTGCCCAGTGCATGGTGCATGCGGCCGCCCTGGTAGCGGAGTATCTGGCCCTGCTGGAGGACCGACGCCACCTGCCCGTGGGATGCGTTTCCTTCCAGGTGAGTGGCTGTGGGGGCTGGCGGGGCTGCTCTTGGGGGGCACTGGGGTCTGAGCCACCTCTCTTGCCCCAGAACGTCTCATCCAACGTGCTGGAAGAGTCTGCCATCTCTGATGACATCCTGTCGCCCGACGAGGAGGGTTTCTGCTCTGGGAAGCACTTCACGGAGCTGGGGCTGGTGGGGTTGCTGGAGCAGGCGGCCACCTACTTCACCATGGTGAGGCCTGGGACCTGCCCTGGGAGGGGGGCATGAGCTGGGGAGGCATCAGATCTGAGGCCCAGACCCTTCCAGGCTGGGGGTTTAGAAAGGACACGTTGTCTCACTCCTCTAATCCCAATGTTTTGGGAGCTGAGGTGGGAGGATCACTTGAGTCCATGAGTTTGAGGCCAGCCTGGGCAATATAGGGAGACCCTGTCTCTACAAAAAAATTTTAAAATTAGCTGGGTGTGGCGGCACATGCCTGTAGTTCCAGCTACTCAGGAGGCTAAGGTAGGAGGATCACTTGAGCCCAGGAGTTTGAGACCAACATGGGCAATATAGCGAGACCCTGTCTCTACAAAAAAATTTAAAAATTAGCTGGGTGTGATAGCACATGCCTGTAGTCCCAGCTACTCAGGAGGCTAAGGCAAGGATCACTTGAGCCCAGGAGTCAAGGCTGCAGCAAGTTACGATTGCACCCCTGTACTCCAGCCAGGCCCACAGAGTAAGACTCTTATCTCGAAAAAATTAAAAGCCAGCAATCTTGCCATCATCTCCACAGGTATCCCATGTGTGACCCTCACTGATAAAAACCCTTTAACAAAATCCCTGTCCCGGGTGGACACATTGACAGTATTCCTTCTTAGTGTTCCACCCCAGTCTGTTTTCAGACGTTCCAAGTCATCTCAGGATCTGTAAAGGGTCCACAGTGGTTGTGGCTGATATGTGTCCTAAATCTCTTCTATTTTTCTTTTAAAAATACTTTTTAAATTAATTTACAGGTATGATCCCCTGCCCCCAGCCATTAAAACCTTTTTTTTTTTTTTTTTAAGATATGGGGTCTCACTATCTCACTATGTTGCCCAGGCTGGCCTTGAGGTCCTGGGCTTAGGCAGTCCTCCCACCTCAGGTTTCTGAGTAGCTGGGGTTACAGGCAATAATTAACTTAAACTTTTAGAGCAGTTTTTGGTTCACACAACATTGTGTAGAACATACAGACAGTTTCCAGGTATCCCCAGACCCCATGTGTGCTCAGCCTCCCCCAGGGACATCATCTCAAACCCTAGTGGCACATTTGTTAGAATCAATGAAGCAACATTGACCATCACTGTTACCCAGGGTCCACAGTTGACGTTGGGGCTCACTCTTGGGGTTTTACATTCTGTGTGGTTGGACAAATGCATCATGACACATATCCACCACTAGTGTATCATACAGAATAGTTCACTACCCTAAATATAAGCATGTTTTTTGTTTCTTTTTAAAAATAGCGATGGGGTCTTTTATGTTGCCAAGGCTGGACTTGATCTGGGCTCAAGCACTTCTCTTACCTCAGCCTCCTGAGTAGCTGGGACCACACGTGCCACTGTGTCCAGCTAATTTTATTTTTTTGTAGAGATGGAGTCTCACTATGTTGCCCAGGTTGGCCTCTAACAACTGGCCTCAAGTGATCCTCCTGCCTCTACCTCCCAAAGCATTGGGATTACAGGCATGAGCCACTGTGCCCAGCCTTAAGTCTTGAACCCCTGGACTCAGACAGTCCTTCCACTTCAACAACAACAAGAAATCAGGGATTGGTTCTCAGTTACCCCTCTTAGAAACAAAGGTTTTCAAAAAAAAAAGAAATAAAGGTTTTCTGCATGTCTTGGCCGGTCGATGCCCGTTAGATTTTCCTCAGTGGTAAAGGGCTTTCTCCTCCAGTTTGCTTGCTTGCATGAAGACAGTTGATCTCTTCTGCATTGGACTTGCAGGAGGCCTAGGGCCTTTGTTCCTTGGGCTTTGTGGTTTATGTGGAACCGGTTGTGTCCCTGTGATGTCACTTACCTGTTTCTCAGTTCCTCACATGTTGAGGAACTGGGAGTTACACCTGGGACCCAGTTATAGTCAGGGTCAGATTCAAGGTCGGGTGTTGCAGTGAGATTTCTGCTATGGTGCCAGCCCCTCTGCTGATGTTGTTTTCATTTTTGTTTTTCTGCTGGAGTCTCAGAGACAAAGGACTCAGGGGAAGAAGCCAGAGATAGGACATGGACCTTCTGAAAGTCGGTCAGCAACATGGGAAGACTCTTGCGGTGTGCCAGGCTTTGTGCTGGCAGGGGGCAAGGGACACCCCCGTGTGGCTATTACCACATGCCAGGATGGGGCTGGGCAACATGGGCCCGTGTTTGGGTCCTGGGGAACTCCACCATATCTCTGAGGCTGTTTGCCCTCTGAGAAATGGAAGAAAAAAAGAATGTCTCCTCCCCTCAGGGAGGGAACACAGACAGTAAAAGGCAGTTGGATATGGTACCCTTTCCATAGTTTAACAGCTGGTTAAAAGTAGTGAGGGGCCGGGCGCAGTGGCTCATGTCTGTAATCCCAGCACTTTGGGAGGCCAAGGCGAGAAGATTGCCTGAGTCCAGAGGTTCAAGACCAGCCTGGGCAACTTAGCCAACCTGAGCCCAGCAGGTGGAGGCTGCAGTGGCCATGAGCATGCTGCTGCACTTCAGCCTGGGTGACAGAGTGACCCCAACTCAAAAAAAATAGTAGCGAGGGGCCGGTCCCACGACTCACACTGCAATCCCAGCACTTTGGGAGGTTGAGGTAGGAGGATTGCTCGAGCCCAAGAACGTGAGACCAGCCTGGGCAACGTAGCAAGACCTTGTTTCTTCAGAGCATCAGAAAATCACTTGAGTGTAGTGGTGCAGGCCTCCAGTTCCACAGCTACTTGGGAGGCTGAGGTGGGAGGATCATCCGAGCCCAGAGGTCAAGGCTGTGGTGGGCCGTGATCATGCCACTGCACTCCAGAATGAGTGGCAGAGGGAGACTCTGACTCAAAAATTAAAATAAAGAAAAGTAGTGAAGGGCCAGGCATAGGGGGTCAGGCCTGTAATACCAGCTACTAGAGAGGCTGAGGTGGGAGTATCACTGAGGCCAGGAGTTTGAGACCAGCCTGGGCAACATAGCAAGACCTGGTCTCTACGAAAAATAAGACTAGCCTGGTGTGGTGGCATGTGCCCATAGTCCCAGCTACCCTGGAGGCTGAGGTGGAAGGATTGCTTGAACCCAGGAGGTCGAGGCTGCAGTGAGCAATGATCACACCGTTGCACTCCAGCCTGACAGAACAAGACCCTGCCTCAAAAAAAAAAAAAAAATGTGAAGAC
>NW_007064591.1:0-1612 GCF_000164805.1 Carlito syrichta | reverse complement strand
CCAGCAGGTCAGGGCTGCGGTGGCCGGGAGCGGCCACTGCACTAGAGTCTGGGCAACAGAGTGAGACTCCAACTCAAACAACAACAACAAAATCAAAGATTTTGATGATGCCCTTCTTATGACTATCCTTGTGAGAAATGAACTCACCTGTTCAAAATCAAAGAATGGACACAGAGACGTGGAGTGCAGCAGAAGCAAGACTTTAATGACTTTCTTGCACGATCAGTTGTCTGGCAGGCACACAGAAGCAGGAAGAACCAGCACTTTTATCCCTAAAATGCAGGTCCTTCTCCTGATTCCTTATTGGAGGAGTACTGCAGAAGTTATAGGCCTTATCGTAGGACGCCTACGTGACAAAATTTTGATTGGCCTACAGAATCATTTCATTTTCATGCCTTATTTCCCAATTGGCTTACAGAATCATTCTGATTGGATCCTACCAAAAGTGTAAACATGAAGACCACCAAAGTAAAAAGCCCATGAAAAGGAAGCACAAAGTAGCAGGAAGTGACTCAACAAAAGAGAAGCACAAAGCATTCAGACACTATCTTAAGAACCCAAAATAAGCTAGGCTCCAATTTTAAAATAAATCACCATTCATATTTCTCACAATTCTGGAGATACAGATTTTGTGGAAGAATGTAAGAGGAGTTGAAGTGTCTATCCCATCACAATTATAGCTGGGAAGTGTCTATCCCATCACAATTATAGCTGGGAGTGCAGAGTATTCACATGCCGTCACTGTTGTTAATAACCTTGATCATTTGGTTAAGGTTGTTTCTGCTGAATTTTTCCACTTGTGCTTCTCTCTTTCCTTTTTGCTAGTTTCTTCCCTGGAAGCCAGTCACTAAGTCAGCTCACACATCTATGGAAAGGAAAACTGAGCCTTGCCTTCAGGGAGAGACTGTTACTCATTGTATTCGGAATTCTGCACTGATTTGTCCCTTCTCTCCTGTACCATTTTGCTGTTTTGTTCCTTTATTCTTTCATCTTTGTCTTCTTTTGTATGATTCAGATATTTTTTATTATTCTATTTCATCCCTTTTCAGATTAAGTCCAACATTCTGCGTTTTCCTTTTCCATGGTTGCTCTATAAATTACAGTATATGTTTTTGCTGCATTCTGATTTTTCTTAATACTTTCTCTCACAATGGAAGACACATATTATAGTCTAAGTCTGCTCATCTCCCAACATGTCCTCTGTGTTATTTTTGTCCTATATTTTACTCTACAGATTCTCAGTAGGTCATTGTTATTTTAAGTAACACACGTTTTGAGTTCTGAAGCAAGATCCACTTTTCCACCTTTTGCGGTGGGAAAGAATTGCATCATTGTTTGAAACACCACTTACCAGAAACATCAAATTTGTAAAGAACTAATTTTGAATAACAAATTGGTAGTGTGAAGAACAGCAATACTTTAGGTAAAACTAGAATTATTGAGAATGATCAAGGTACTTTCTAAGAGCTTCAACTCAACTATTCCTTTTTATGCAATAGAAATACATGAGAAGGACCAGCTGGAATCAGACAGAGTTAGATATAACCGACAGTCTAACTGTAGGTACCTTGGGCACCTAGGAGGAACTAAAGGGCAAGAAGATTTTTTTTTT
>NW_007064590.1:516671-540406 GCF_000164805.1 Carlito syrichta | reverse complement strand
GGGTGCCTGAATGAAACGTAATTGTGCACCTAACCCTTAACTGTACCCCACAAAACCATAATAAAAAATACTGATTAATGAAAAAAAAAAAAAACAAATTTAAAAAACCAGTCATTCCCAGCTCCATTTCTCCTTGCCTCTTCAGAAGCCACAACTTTCAAATCTTTTAACAATTTCTTCTAGTATTTATGTTTATATTTCTAGATAATATGCCTCTACTCTGTTTTGTAATTGATGCATTTTTACTTTATCTATTGACTTTCTGTGTGGTAAAGATTTTGCTGCCTTTTATTGTGTCTTTCCACTACCAACCCCCCCCACCTCCTTCCTCCAAACTCCAAATGTAATTACAGTGAAGGGAGGAGGAAGAAGAAAGGGAAAATGGTGTAAGGTCTTGTTTTATGGCATACTGTAAAGTTCATATATATGTTGGCAAATAATAAAATAAAATAACATGCCGGGTATGGTAGCTTAGGTCTGTACTCCCCTCACTTTAGGAGGCAGAGGCAGGAGACTTGCTCAAGTCCTTCTTGGACAACACAGTAAGACCCTGTCTACCAAAAAAAGTTAAAACATTAGCCAGGCATGGAGGCATGTAGTCCCAGCTACTCCAGCAGCTGAGGCAGAGGGGTGGCTTGAGTTTAGCCAGTTGAGCCTGCAATAAGCTATGATAGCACCACTGGACTCCAGCCTGAGCAACAGAGCAAGAACCTGTCTGAAAAAAAGAAAAAGAAAATGATAGTAAGATCCTACATAATGTTTGCTTTGTTCCAGCTGTAGTTCTAAGCTCTTTACATCTATTCACTCATTCATTTAACTCTCACAGCAGTCCTATAAAATAGGTACCAGGATTATCCCCATTTTACAGATGAGAAAACTAAGGCACAGAGAGTTTAAGTAACTAGGAAGTGTTATAAGTCACCCACCCAAACTCTCTAAGCTGGATCCAAGATAATAGATGTGACAGCTCTTTGAAAAACATCAGAAGCAATAGATACTAGCAAAGGGAGATAATGACAGTGTGGATGGGGACACTAATGATGATGCTTGGCCAGTACTGGACACCCAGGCACAGCTAAGAACCAGAGCAAGAAAGGTGTGCAGAAGCCAATCAGTTGTTTTGTGGGGGGGAGGGGACATGATGCTTACACAATTGGGGGGTCCCTCTTTAAAAAATGAGTTCAAAATAGGTACCAAACTATGTGTTTATTTAGAATGAGAAAAGAAATCACAATAAATTTACAAACTAAAATTGTGACAAATACCACAAGCAGGACAACATCCAGGAAAACAACATAATGTATTAATAACAGTCTGACACACCTCTCAAATTCCTTTTTCCTACCTTATTGGCTGCATACTCTGGCTACCTCTTCACATATCAGCAATTTTGTAGTACCATTTGCTCAAGAGAGCTTAGAAAACAAATTCATTCTTTGCTCTAGTGCAATAGATACAAATCTGCTTTTAATATAAATGACTTAGTACCTTCTTTCAGTTTTATAATTTGTTATTAGAAATATCGTGTGAATTTTAGGATGGCTGTCCAATTTGGAAGAACCTTGAGTACACAGATCTTTTGTAATAAGCTGATAATTTCAGAGCACTTCCAGATTTACTGTGTACTCACGGCTCTTGAAATGATGGTATTCATGAACAAGAGACTGGGAGGAGACCCAAAGTGTGGAGGCCCTCCAGCTTGTCACCTCTGAGGGTGAAGACCCCTAGGCCTCAGTCCCTGACCTCTAATGCTTAGCACACTCTCGTCCCCAGTTTGTGGCTGTGATGTTGCAATTCCATTCAGGTGACAGACTCTGCTGGTCTCCAAGAACAGTGCAAGGTTGAAGACTAAAGTGTGGGGATGCAATGGCCTTGTGGCCCAGGCCCTGTGATCCAGGCCGACGCTGGCAGCACTGGAGGGCAGGAGGTCCAGGCAGGCCCTGGAGTTAAAGCTGTGACTTATGCCAGGAAGGAGGCCAGGGCTTGATGGGCAAGGACTGAGCTAAATATGCTGAGAAGACTTGCTAGACTGTAGATGAACTGAAAGGCAACTATACATTTCCTCATTCAAATCAAACACCTGAGACATTTCAGCAAAGTAATGACATAAATCTTCATTTGAACAGCTTTCATTACAAGCCATGGAAAGAGCAAAGTAGAGGTAGGAGAGAGCCCTAGGTTAGCAGTCAGGAGATCTGTGTTTCACAGCTTGCACTACGCTGCGGCCAACATGCCTTTACTTCCACTCTGTAAATGAGAGTGCTGAAATGCGTCACTCCTTCCGTCCCTTTCAGGACCCTAAACTAGCCAGACAAGAGTATGAATGCGGTTTATTGCAGTACAACAGCAAAAACATGGAACCAACCATGCTGCCCACTGAAAGTGAATTGGGTAAAGAAAATGTGGTCCATTTACATGATGGAATATTATGCAGCCGTAAAGAAAAACAAAATATGAACTTCGCAGCAACTTGGATGGAATTAGAGTCTATAATGCTCAGTGATTTATCACAGAAGCAAAGATCTAAGTACCACATGTTCTCACTCATAATGGACCCTGCACATTTATCATAATACTATAAGAAAGGGATTGGCAGTAGTGGGACACTGACAGGGAGAGAAGAGGCACATGACATCACTAAGAGTACCAAACTTTACCCATATGATGACCACTTGTGTACCTGACTCTGAATTGTACTCTGCATCTTTAAAAACGACTGCATTTCAGTTTAAAAAAAAAAAAAGAATATGAATGGGAATTCCCGCCCCTCATATCCCAATGCAACACAAACAACAAACAGGCAATTAGCTGAGTGGGAACACAGTCCTTGCCACTTTCCCCAGGTTCATTGGTACAACCAAGGTCATATACCAGCCTTAGAATTTGAAATGAAATACAAGAGAGGGCACCATAAACCATCCTATAAAAGCAGAATATTTTCCATTGTCATTCACAGTTTTATAAGTTGTACAAATTCATGAAAACCTTGGTGTCTGAAAAGTTTTAAAAAAAGAGAGAGCAAGAAGGTATGAAAAAAATCTATAAGCACTTTCTAGCTTGAGGGTTGTAGATTGTATTCCCAATAATGAAGGTGGAGAGAAAAATTTCCTAAATAAAGTTTCTAAATACCCTCTTCTTCCTCCTGCTACTTTTCCTTCTCCTTTCTTCCTCCCTTCCTCCTCCTCTTCCTCCTTGTAAATATTCATGTACACTATAAAAAGGCTTGTCACCTTCTAAATTGTGTTTCTGTAAGCATCTTAAAACAACTTGTGGGCTTTTCTAGCTAAAATATTAGGAAATAAGTTTTTAGGCTACTGCGTCTCCAATCAATCAAAAATATATTTTAATAATACACAGTGATATAGAATGATAAATTAGAATATACACCCTGATGCAGTAAAAAAACTTCTCTTCCCAAAATTTAGTCACTGGTGTACAAATCTGTTCAGGGAACACTGACTTTCAAGAACAGCATCATGCACTCTCTGGTGTCAGTTGTTTTTGAGTGAGTGTACAAAGCTTTTTCCTGACCAAACTTTTTTTTATTATTTAAAACATTTTTTAAAATTTATTTATTTATTTATTTTGAGTTGGAGTCTCACTCTGTCGCCCACACTGGAGTGCAGTGCCCTCTCCCAGCCACCGCAGCCTCGACTTGCTGGGGCTCCGGCAATCCTTCCGCCTCAGCTTTCCAAGTAGCTGGAACTACAGGCGTGTACTACCACACCCCGCTAATTTTTTTGATTTATTGTAGAGATGAGGTCTCACCAAGTTGCCCAGGTGGGTCTCGAACCCATGGGCTCAGGAAATCCACTCACCTCAGCCTCCCAAAGGCGCGGGATTACAGGCTGAGCCACCGAGCCCGGCTTAAATTTATTTTTAGAGATGAGGTCTCGTCAAATTGCCTGGGCTGGTCTCAAACCCTCAGGCTCAGGCAATCCACTAGCCTTGGCCTCCCAAAGTGTTGGGATTATACGCTGAGTCACCAAGCCTGGAAGGTTTTCTTTTTGTTGTTTTTTTTTTTTAAGATGTGGGTGTACCCACCAACTTTTAAAGCTTTTTAGCAATCTGATTAGCAAAGGAAGATATCTTGCTTAAATTTCTTACATTTAGACTTATTATTGTATGGTAGGAAGATATGATGTAAAGGATCACTTATAATAAATCATTAAATAATAAAGATAAAGAAATAAAGCACCTTATCAACAAGGGTGCCTGGGCGATACATATTTGTAAACCTAATCCTTAACTGTACCCCACAATTTTAAAATTAAAAATTAAAAAGAAAGAAAGAAAGCAATAATGAAAAAATTAACTCAGTGTTTTGGTTTTTTTTTAAGTTTTAAAAGAGTTTATTAGAGCAAGAAGAGATCAAAGAAACAGCTGGCATGGGAAAAGAAGATACCAGTTCAGTACTTTAAAAAAATTTTTTTTTGTTTTTTTATTCAGGGTCTCACTCTGTCTCCCAGGCTAGAGTACAGTGGCAAGATAATGACTCACTGCAGTCTTGAACTCCTGGGTTCAAGCGATCCTCCCGCTTCAGCCTTCCAAGTACCTGAGACTACACATAAGTGCCAGCATGCTTGGCTAATTTTTTGATTAAAAAAATTTTTGTTGTTGTTAGAGACAAGATCTTGCTATGGTGCCTAGGTTGGTCTCAAACTCCTGGGCTCAAGCAATCCTCTCATCTTAGCTACCCAAAGTGCTGGAATTGTAAGTGTGAGCCACCACGCCTGGCCTAGTTCAGTACTTTCTTAAGTTTTCTTTAAGTTTCATAAGGTTTCTCTAAATTTAGACATCTAAATTAGTAAATCATTAACTAATAGTGCAGATGATCCAGGGGGAAGTTTCATATTGAAGCAGCATGTGCTCTCTTCTGTTTCCCAGGTCTAGGAGGTTCCAGAATTGATGGTGTGTTCTGGGTTATACCATTCTCCTGACTTTTTGCCCTCTCCCCCAGCCTCCCCAGCTCCCGAAATGTTTGCATCCCTCAGTTCTTCTCCCCACATCACCCTCCATGATTCCATCCTTTGAATTCAAACAGAACCCAAATTTGATGCCTGTTCTTTCAGTCAATGAACAAATGTGGACTTTAAGATATGATTGGCCGGGCGCGATGGCTCATGTCTGTCATCCCAGCACTTTGGGAGGCTGAGGTGAGAGAATTGCCAGAGCTCAGGGATACAAGACCAGCCTGGGCAACTTGGCGAGACCTCAACTCTACAATAAATCAAAAAAATTATTCAGGTGTAGTGGTGTACACCTGTAGTTCCAGCTACTTGAAAGGCTGAGGCAGAAGGATCGCCCAAGTCCAGCAGATCGAGGCTACAGTGGCCGCTAGCATGCCACTGCACTCCAGCCTGGGTGACAGAGTGAGACTCCTACTCAAAAAAAAAGAAAGAAAAGAAAAGAAAAAGAAAAAAGATGCAATTGGCTAGAAGGGCAAGTGATCCACAGGACCAGAACTGCCCATCAGGGCTTTGTCTTGAAAGTTGGGGCCCCCTTTGAAAGGGGGCTATTTGATTCTGCTTGTTAATGCTTTTCCCTAGTTAAAAAGAAATGCATGAGTAAAAGTTAAAAAAAATTGAAACAGGATGTGTAAACCTAATGTAAAGTAAGTTTCTCTCTCTCAGTCTAGACCTCCAGTCTTGCAACACCTATTAATAATTTTTGGTGTACCCTTCCAGCAATTTTCTATGCACACACACATGCCAATTTTTTTTACATGAATGGAAGCATGCCATACACACTGTTGCATACCATACTTTTAAAAAATCTAATATATCATATCTATTATTCTAAATCTTCACATTCACATGTACCTAATTTTTTTAAATGACTGCACAGTATTCTAGTCTATGGTGGATATGCCATGGTTATCTTCCCAAGTCTCTACTATAGAGGACTTAGACTGAGTATATTGTTTGGATATAACGTATAGACAATGCCCTTGTGTGTGTATGTTACCATATGTGCAGAATCTGTCCCTAAAATGTAATTGCTGTGTTATAGGATTTTTTGCATTTTAATGTGGCTAGATATTGCAAAACTACTTTTGAAAGAAGTTGTACCAATTCACACTCTTACCAGTGTATAAAAGGCTTTTTCTCTCTATATCAAAAGCAACTGTTTAAAAATTAACAGTCCCACAATTACTATGCATTCTAAAATTGTCCTGAGGAAATGGATTTTGAAGGAAAGGTGCAAAGTACATACATTGGAAGCTATCTGGACCCTTCAAAACGAGTCACATCAGGCCCATGGGTATGAGTTCCCTTTACTGTGCTTATACTATTTGTCTCTATTTACTCCAAGACCTTCCATGAACCACCCCAACTTTGGCAATTTTACTCATAAATCACCATCTCGGATGGAGGTGATGGTCCCAACACCACTTAAGTGCTCAAACTCAAACTGCTTTCTTCCACATTCTCCCACTCCGAAGCCTGAGTTTATCCTTAAATTTTTAACAGAACCATCTTCCATTGCCCCTGAGTTATTAACTGCTCCAAGTCACTGATTGCCCAAAGAGAAAATACCACATTCACTGCCATTAATAATAATCCTACTCTCAGATTATAGAGCTTCTCCACCAAGGTACTCACAACATTTTAATATATATTATCTGATTTTCTTCCACAGACAGTGCTCAGACAGTTCTCTGACAGGAGAGCTTGGAACAGCCAGCAGGCACCATCCTGTTATTCTCTGGAACTAAAACCAAGCCTCCAACTGTATACATGACCCTCCTGTAAGCACAATCTTTGGGTGACCTTTAAAAACACAGTGTCAAGGTTAAAATGGGCCACTGAGATGCTAAATCTCCTTCTGGTGGGTGTGAATGAGGTTGGCAGATGTTCACATGCCCCCATCTGGCTCATCAGAAAACTAGACAGAGCACAGGGCACAGATGCCCATACTCTTTGAACCGATAAATAAAGGAATCACGAGCTGAGGTGAGGATGGTTGTTCGGAAGGGACAGTAGGTGGCAGTGAGAAAGACAGATTTGGCGGTTTTAACCCTGTAACTAGCTGGGCAGGTACATGATTCCATGCTTAAGGAGGCTCTCTTAGGCATCTGTGGTGGCAAATTTATGTTAGGATACTTTGCAGTTCACATGGCTCAATTCAAGTGTGCAGTGCCTGTTTGGGTGAGAAAGTCCACAAGAGCTCCCCGACCTGAAACAGAGTGACACCTTCAGTATTATCCAAACCCTTTGAGCTTCCCCTGGTCTCCAGGAGAAAGCCTGAGACAGGAAAAAGGTAGGTGGGAGAGAGTCCCTTCTGCATCTTGAGCTATACTGGGAACACATATAACATTCATAGCTTCAATAGTGGTAGAAACTGTGTAACCATTTTACAAAGGAAGAACTTAAAGACCAGAGAGGTTAAACAACTTGGCTAGACTCACAGAGCCTTTTAATATCTGTGAGGATGTGTGGTGTTTTTTTTCTTGTCTAGTATCCCTTTAGCCTTCTTAAGTAACAGTACCATCTTTCCTGCGTTCAAATGGGTCAGATCTCTCCCTTCTCTCACTCCAGTTTTCCCTCAAGAGTATACATGTGACTCTGAGTTGACCCATCAGCAACCTCTCCCAGGACTGTGCTATAACTCTTGGCAAAGAGACTCTTTCCTTCCTCCGTTCACCATTAGTGAAAGGATCATGTGAATCTGGAGCCACTGAGGAAGGCTTGTCCTCAGAATGAGGCCAATAGAGAAGCAATCAGAGCAGAGAGAGAGAGAGAGAGGACATAGATTTCCAATGACATTCTTTGAGTACCTGAATGCAGCTGTGCCTGAAAGCAAAGAAAATGCCTGGATTTTTGTTTTGTTTTGTTTTAGCTGCACGAGCCAAGAAAGTCCTTGCTCTTACTATTTTGATTGGTGCACTGAAAAACTGGAATTTTTCTGACTCCAAAGCCAATGTTCTTTCCACCATACAGAACAGCTCCCCCAAAGACAGCACTCACTGAGCCTGGATTTTCATAAGGTCCACTCTCACAAGCCCACATTGCAGGTCTCATTGGGGAACAAGTAGCAGTGCAGCCATAGGGTTAACAACACTTCCAGCACTGATCCACTATAAAAGTCCCTCCTCCGCAGCAGACACACACATTCATACACACATGTTCCTCTGAATCTCATGGGTAAGAAAGCTTCCATTGACATCTGGGCCCTAATCATGCTCTGGGGTCATGGGCTGCATTGCAACCTACCCATTCTGTCATGGTTCAGGTTCCCTGGAGGTGCCAGCCAAGACCTATCCAGTTGTATACATATGCTGGGACACCAAGCAATTGGCACAGAGTTCCTGGGAAAGCATTGCTAGAAGATTGTCTTAGTCTGCTTGGGTTGCCGTAACAAAATACCATAGGTTGTATGACTTAGACAACAGAAATGCATTTTCTCACAGCTCTGGAGACTGGGAAGCCCAAGACCAACGTCAGCAGGGTAGGTTTTATTCTGAGGCCTCTTCTCTTGACTTGTAGGTGACCACCATATCACTGTGTGCTCATATGGCCTCTTCTTGTACACTTGGAGAGAGTGAACAAGCTCTATGGTGTCTCTTAAGGACTCTAATCCTATTAGATCAGAGTCCCACCCTTATGACCTAATTTAACCTTAATTACTTCCATAAGGGTTCTATGTCCAAATACAGTCACATTGAAGAGGCAAGACTTCAACATATGAATTTGGGGGGAGTGGAATATTCAGTTTATAACAGAGATGCACTGGAGACTTTCCGTCAAAGGAGATGTGAAGAAAATACAAAACAAAATATTGAGTAGAATTTGCAGGCAACTTGGGCTGCCTCCAGAGTTCCTGCTTAGGTCATTTGCAACAATCAGGATAGATATTTTCTGGGCCTGTGCTTCTTTGCTGTCTTGTTACAGAACAAATGTTGGGATTTTCTCTTTTGCTTTGGTGGCGATATATGTTGGGGCTTCCTGGCTTCAAGATAAATTCATGTGTTAAGGTTTGTGGTATCCCAACAGGGAAAGCTAAATTAGTTAATTGAAAAATGAAAAATGGGAAAATTAAACCAGCAAGTTCTCCAAACATATTAGGCCAATTTAAAACCCAGGTTAACTTTGATTTATTGTTTTAATAAGATTCCTGTGTAAGGAAAAATGGCTGGTCTGCAACATAAATAAACACAGGAATGTGTTTATTTGGAGGCAATATACAAGAGCAACAGGGCAAGTGAGGCCTTGAGTTCTCTGAATTTTTTTCTTCTTTTAAAGTCCTTGGGTCTTAAATGTTATTTTAAACCAGTGTCCACAAAATAATGTAACGTTCTGAGTTCTCCCCTCACCAGAAATGACTCAGGAAGCCATCGCAGAACTCAGACGAGGGCCTGCAATAGGCCCTGACCTGCAGCTCTCCAGCCAGGACAATGCCATGGCTGAAAGAGAAACCCTGCTCAGAAGAGGCTAAGTGGAAGGACAGCTGGACCTGCCCCTAACTTCAGCACCAGCCTGAGCAGGGTCACCCTGCCAGCACAAAGTGTCCCTGAAAGGTTGATGCTCTAAGAGGTAGTGGCACCCTTGCCTCCCCAATGAATCCACTCCACTTCAACTTCAGAAAGCTTGGTCAGTGCCCCTTGGCTTCTCAGACTGATTGTCTTATAGAACTATGGTCAGGGACTCTGGGTGCACTCACGTGGTGCACACCTCTGGAAGAGGTGGCCACGGGAGGCTGTGTGCACTTCCATCTGACAACAAGACCAAGGAAAAGTGCCCCAAACTCATAGTTGAGTTCCAGACATTAAGAGGTTGACCCACAGCCTCGCAAGTCACAATGTCAACCCTGACTTTGACAACACAGAGACATTACGGCGCCTTTCCAGAGTCTCACAAGATGGGCAGAGCCACAAGCCCAGCTCCCCAATCTCTCAGGAAGTAACAGGCTGGATCAAGAAGGCATTGAGTGCAAAGTGAATTTAACTGTTTTCCTAGTGTTATATTTATTGAGTTGAGTGGTAGATACATAGGTATTTGGTATTTTTTCCTCGTTATTTTTGACTGTCTTAAAAACTGTACAGTACATTTTAAAAATAAGGTTACATTTAAAAGGAGAAAGCATTGAAGCAGGACACAGGTGTATCTTTTGAAACTTAATATTCTTGATGAATCTGAGAGAACTGGAGATTTTCATGTTTATAAGAAATCCAGGGAAGATACTTCCCATCCAGGACTTATGATATTTTAAATCTTTGCTCAGGGTGAAAGAAATCAAATACATTAACTAGTGAGTTGAGTCCTAAAATAGTAGCAATAGACTATTCTTCTTGTTTGGACACAATGGAATAGAACAGTTGCAACTTTTGTTGTTTGCATGAGGAGTGCATTTGACCCCTTCAGAGCTTGTTTCCATTCATGTAGCTTCCAAACACAGTCCAGAGAAGAGACAGAGGGCTTTTGCCTTTTCATGATGGAGGATAGAATCCGTACGCGTTACAGGAGGAGGCTTGAGCACATACCGGGAAGGAACAGGAGGGCTATGCTCAGAAATGAAGACATTTTTGCACCACAAGCCCTCATTCCCCACCAGACGGGCTTGACTCACTCACCACCCTGCATTTAGCAATCTAGCATGTTCAGATGTGATCAGATAAACTTAATTGGAAATGAACATTTGTCATTATTGATTTGGATTTGTTGGGTATTTATAACATATATCACCAACAAATAGTACGAGTAATGCAGGTTGGAAATGTTTCGTGAAAAGACAATCTCTGTCGGGAGATGCTTGCTCACATTAACAAGTCCATGAAATTGATTGCCATGGAAAATGATCTAGATGAAAAACCGAGAAAATCTTTCAGAATTATTGCGACAGCTATCTTTTGGAGACTACCTATGCCTATGTACGTACCTATACATGTGTTGTTTTTTTGTTTTTGTTTTTGTTTTTTTGAGTTGAAGTCTCACTGCTGCCCAGGCTGGAGTGCAGTGGCACAGATCACAGCTCACGGGAGCCTTGACCTCTGAAGCTCAGGCAATCCTTCTGCGTCAACCTTCCTAGTAGCTGGACTACCAATGTGCACCTTCACACCTGGCTAATTTTTTTAATTTTATTGTAGAGATGAGGGCTCCTATGTTGGCTAAGCTGGTGTTGAACTCCTGGGCTCGAGCAGTCCTCCCACTTCCCAAAGTGCTGGGATTATAGGTGTGAGCTGCCACACCAGGCCTACATGTGTTTTTTATTGAGCCATATCCTGCATTTGATAATAAGGAGGCCTACTTAAAATGGGTAAAGCTGAAAGACCTTGCTATATACAGTAAATTCGTACTTCAAATAAGAAGTTAAATACAACTTTGTTCATTACACCACTAAAAGTGATAACTTCAAAGTGATTAGGTTGATTAATGAGTTACTAGTTGAGTTAATAAATAAAAATAAAATGAAAATATTATGTAAGAGGACTGATGGGAGGTTTTAAAAAAAATACATTAGGCCTATTTGATGAAATACATGCCACTAATGCCCACCTGGAGAACTGTATCACCGAGATGTTTACAAGAAAACTTTCAAAACTGTACTGTGACATGAGGAGAAGGGAATACTCTCTGGGTGGAGTTTGGATCCACCCTTCACTAAATATATGACTCTGGGCACCAGGCTGCTCAACTGTAGGATGGAAGTGATAAATACCATCCAGGCAGTGATCATGAGGGAAAATGAAATAATGTGTATAAAACTTCAAGCTTGGGACTGGCACACAGTAGGTACTCAGCCCATAGTAGTCTCCCTTTCCACTGTGGGAAGAGACGCTTTATCTAGAAGTCTCATTCTTTCAGGAGAAGAGAGCCTAGGGTTATAACTAGTTGTAGCAATACTGAGAGAAAACAAAGGCATGGGATTCTATCAATATTTTCTCCCCATGGCTCCAAAACCCTCTCTGAGCCACTTCAGAGTTCTTGATTACAGATTTCAGTTGCCAATATGCAGGGGTATAGGTTTTCCAGCTGTTCAATATTGAAACACTTCCTTACTGGCTTCTAAGTTCCCTCTTTATCAAGTCTCTGCACAACCATTTCAACCACCTTGGAGACCCTTGCCTTCCCTTCATCCAGCAACCAGAGAATTAATGCCTACTCCTTGGAGTCTGGTAGAAAGGTGTGCTTCAAGGAGCTTTTAAAGAGCTCCGGCTAGTTGTCCATTCTGATACACTGGTACCCAGGCCCTTTACTAGGTCCAAATACTGTAGCTGTTAGCTGTCTGGTTTGTTTTTGTTTTTGTTTCTTTTCTTTTTTCTTTTAATTGGAATCTCACTCTGTTGCCCAGGCTGGAGTGCAGTGACACACTCATAGCCATCCCAGTGTCAAATTGCTGGGCTCTGGCAATTCTTCCACCTCAGCTTTCCAAGAAGTCAGAACTACAGCCATGTGATACCATGCCTGGCAAATTTTTTGAAAAATTTTTATTGTAGCCAGGCTCGGTGGCTCAGCCTGTAATCCCGTGCCTTTGGGAGGCTGAGGTGAGTGAATTGCCTGAGCCTACGGGTTCGAGACCCACCTGGGCAGGCGAGACCTCATCTATTCAATAAATAAAAAATGAGCCGGGCATGGTAGCACGTGCCTGTAATTCCAGCTACTTGGAAGGCTGAGGCAGAAGAATCGCTGGAGCCCAGCAGATCGAGGCTGCGGTGGCCGGGAGCGGCCACTGCACTCCAGTCTGGGTGACAGAGTGAGACTCCAACTCAAAAAAAAAAAAAATTTATTGTAGAGATGAGGTCATACCAAGTTGCCCGGGCTGGTCTCAAACCCATGAGCTCAGGCAATCCACTTGCCTCAGCCTCCCAAGGTGCTGGGATTATAGGCTGAGCCACCAAGCCCGACCTTGTTTTTGTTTTTTTGAGTCAGGGTCTCATTCTGTCTCCCAGGCTAGAATGCAGTGGCATGATCACGGCTCACTGCAGCCTCGAACTCCTGAGCTCAAGCAATCCTTTCTCAGCCTCCAGAGTAGCTGAGACTGCAGGTGTGTACCACCACACCTGACTAATTTTTTATTTTTGTGGAGATGCAGTCTCGCTATGTTGCCTAGGCTGGTCTCAAACTTCTGGGCTCTAGCGATTCTCACAGCTCGGCCTCCTGAAGTGCTGGGATTACAGGAGTGAGCCATCATACCCAGCCTGTCACCTCTGTTTTTAAGCAGCTCTCTCTTCATATACCTCTTATTTGGTCCCCAACTTGCTCATGGAACAGCAGAGAATTTGAAACCATGCTCTCCTGGGGAGTCCCCTTTTGTGGCCTAGAGTAGTCTGTCCTGGCTGCTTTCATGTCTATGGAGTTTCCCCCTTAGCTCCAGTTGCCATGAGTCACTTTTACTTGTGAGGGTTGTAATATGAACGAAAAGGGTGTAACTGAAGTCCCAGGCAACAGGGTCGCTTTGTTTGTTTTGAAGGATTCTGAACCTTGAAAGAAGGGATCTCAACAATGTGGTTTCCTGTGGGTGGGCCTGTTGGAAGCACCGATCTGCCCCAGAGGGCATGTGCATACTTGGAAAGAGCTCTTGGGGAGCTGCCCTCAGACTCAGTCCATGCACACACAAAACCTGGAGAATTTGGTCCTGTTTATCTCCAAAGGTGCCCCCTCTTGGCAGCCACCCCCTCCCCAGGGTGTAGAGTTACCATGCAGACACCCATGAATCCACATTCCCCACAAGCATTGTCTTTATTCATTCCACTAATATTGACAGAACCCTACAGTGTCCCTGTCCTTGCTGATTTTAAATGTGGTTAGATACCATTGTGATTAATAAAATACAAACTAATCCAAAAGCTTGCTGAACTCCAGCGCTTTTTATCACATATTTTAAAAATCAACTGGTGTTAAAAGTGCAACTACTACCATGTGGGAAGGCTGTAAAATTTGACATTAACACGAGGTCCCCATCTTGGAAAAGTTAGGCAGTATTGTAGCTCGTTATGAAGGTGAGAATAAGGTACACGCTTTAATGGTCAGCAAAGGGATAAGGAGACACATGAAAGCATCACCTTACCACTCCTCTGCCTGGGAGGTCATTATTCCAGCCAGTGGAGTGTTTCTGGTTCTGCATAACTACAAGGTAAAGAAGAAGATTAGGATAATTCTAGCATCTCAAACTTCAGCAAAGGGTACTCACATCTAAATAGGATTTTTACAGGCAAGATCAGTGATGGCTGCTGAATACGAGTATACCATCCCCTCAGAAGCACAGAGATCTGAAGGGAGCTGGAGGCCAACGCAATTAGATTTGCATCTTCTTTTCCCTCCCTCCTCAGCCCTCTGCCTTCCTGTTCTTCCCTCCTCTGGCTGACGTTCAGAAAAGCATTGGCAGGTAGCTTCCAGCTGGGATGGCTGCTAGGTTTCTGGATGGAGGAGCTTGGCTGCAGCTGTGTTGGCAGGGAAGCAGGTGGGGGAGCCTGGGTAAATGAATTAAGTCCTGATTCTCCACGGTCAAGCTACAGGACATTTCCAACCCACGGGGGCAGCTGCTGGCCGCATCAACTTGGCTGGTCCAAGTATAGTGTTGCAAATAGATCGAAACACAACAGTGACCAAAAGAAAGAGAATCAACATGCTACAGCAAAGCAGGGAGGGGTAAGCTCATTTTAAACAAAACCCTAACACACTTTTCTTTTAATCCACTTTTTCTTATGATTCGCCGAGGATGCTATAATAAATCTTCAATCAAGCCACAGTATGTCGAGCAACCATCTCCTACTCTTTCTCATCTAACCCCAAATTGGCAGTACTCTAGGGAGTAGCCGGTTTTCAAGGGCAATAGACCAGGTCTCTAGAGAATTAAATAAGATGGGGAATTGGCAAAGTGAAGGTGACAAGGGGAATGCATGTAATCATCTGTGTCTCAGATCCCACATTTATTATTCTTTCCTCAAGAAATCAAATGAGTCATGACTAAGCAACATAGTGGTGGAGGCATGCAAAGGCCCTCCCAAATAACCTTCACCAATCTTTAAAACCTCTTCAAGAGTTCACCTCTGAATTATCAAACTGATGACAATATTAAGAATTTTTAAATTGTCCATGCTCCGATATCATTGTGGTAGGTAGAATATTGCCCCTTTCCCCCAAAATGTCTGCATCCTTTTCACCAGCACCTACCTGTGCACATGTTACCTACTGTGCATGGCAAAAAGCTCTGCTGGTGTGATGAAGGATCCTGACATGGGGAGATTATCCTGAATTGTTAGAATAGATCCTCTGGCAATATTTAGTTATTACACAGACATCTATAAAACATATCAACTTTCATAGAACTCTTTCTTAGGTCCTTTTCTCAAGAGGGAGGTGAGTATCAAATTCTAATTACATTCTGTAGTTGGGTAAATATGAAGCCAGGGGTTTCCATAGAACTCAAGGCATATAAAATAGTGAATAACAGACAGAAAGGGGTCTTTAGGTCCCACATGCATCACTCCAGTGAGAACGTAACTCCTGGGCCTCAGCAGTTTTGTAAATAAGCACATGTCTAGACAAAACTCTCCTATTTTTCCCATCCCTAGCTTCTGAGATACATTAGAAAATCAGCCTTCAGAAGTGGTTAGTATATCAACTAAATTAATACTCCCAATAACTTAAATTCAGAATCATATTGGGGGAAAAATAAAGGCATGAAACTTCTCCATTCTTATGGCTTTCACAGGCCGGGTGCAGTGGGTCTCATCTTGATCCTAGCACTCTGAGAATCCAAGGCAAGAGGATTTCCTGACCCCAGGGGCCGAAGACCAGCCTACACAACTTGGCGAGACCTCGTCTCTACAATAAATCAAAAAATTAGCCAAGCATGATGGCACGCACCTGTAGTTTCAGCTACTTGGAAGGCTGAGGCGGAAGGATCACCTGAGCCCAGCAGGTTAAGGCTGTGGTGGCCAGGAGCGTGCCACTGCACTCCTGCCTGGGAGAGTGAGACTCCAACTTAACAAAACAAAACAAACAAACAAGCAAAAAACCTTATGGCTTTCATAAGAGGAAAAGGAATAAAGACACCGTTCCTTTGAACTGGTCAGATTAAGTTATCGTTTTCCAAGGTGCACTTCAATGGCTTATTTTGGCATCAGGTGTGCATTTTATGTGAAATGACCTCTGATTTTAAAAGGTTTGGAATGGAGAAAAAATATAGATATAATAATCATTGGCCTCATATAATATAATAGTCCAACCTAGGGTCTAACTGGAAAATACAAGCCTGGACTAGATTGCCAGGAGCATATTTTTCAAATTCTGTCTCCATTGGAATTTCTTTGTAAGTCAATTGCAGATTAGCTGCAAGTTATCCAAGGCCTCCAATGGTCCATGGTTGAGGAAATGAAAATAAGCTGGAATTGGTAGGAATTAGGACCACAGGGATGATCTAGCCACAGCATAAGCCTCCCAGGAAGAAGACCAGTCCCCTAAAAGTAATAGATTGGGAACATGGAAAGCTTGGGTCCACTCCAGGATGACATTACTATCCAGCAATAAGTATTCAAGTCTAACTGATGGATGGTACCTCTGGGTGGAGTGAATACACCTTAGCACATGGACAGTAGCAGCACCTTCCAAGACAGATGGAATCCACATGAATCCACTTTCATTATGGGGATTTAAGTAAGACAGCTTCAGTCTGGGGTGGGTGGAAGGAGTGTAGTATAAAAACAGTATGCAGCTCTACAGGGAGAAAGGGTGAAGCAGACTGTCAGGGTGTTGAACTAGAGGGCTTGGATTCATGGTGGCTCCAGGCCAAAGAGGGAAGAAGAGTTCATGAAGCAGAAAAAAAGTCCCCTGCTCTGTGGGCTACACACAAAGAGAGTTACTCAAGGAAAGGGCAGTTCCTTGAGCTGCAACCACCACAGTCTAACTCTAAATCTCATGCATGGTGGGTATGGACCCCTCGATAAACTTCTCAGCTTGGCTCTGACTGGCTCTGGGACTGGCTGCAGTTGGTCCTTCTGGCTGAAAACCATTAGTCCTTGCTGCCAGGCAGAGCTGAGGGCAGCTCAGAAGCAGCACTTCCAACAGTATTGGCTTCATCCAAGTGGATCATGACATTTTTTAGCAAGAAGCTGCAAGAATTTGAATTTCCCTTTTTCCAATCTTAAAGCTACTCTTTTCCTGTCTCACAGATGTTTCACTTTGCAATTCAATTAAATGAGCCTGAAATTTAAAAAGGGAAAATTAAAACAAGCCACTGCAACAATGAATCCCCAGGTTCGGTCTTGCATGTGCTTATCCCAACAGAGGAGTCAGGCAGCTCAAGAGAGAGGAACCCGCCGAGGTGGGAGGGAGGAGGGAAGACACGAAGTGAACTCTGAACCAAATCAGAGTCCCTACAAGGCTTGGGGGTAAGAAATGTCCAGCAGAACTATTGAGCCATTGCTGTTCAGGGCTCTTTGAAGACCCCTAAAGAAATCCCAGCATGGCAGAGAAGGTCAGCAGAAACCCAAACATGAGGCCATTAAATGTCCCTGCTCTTCTGAGACATCAGAGCACCCTCCCCACTAACAGCACATGCTTTCGCCGGCAGGAAGGGAGGCAAGGGACGTGCTTGAGAGCACAGCAATCAACTCCTGGTGCCATTAGGGGAGAGAGAAGAGGTTTGGGTTCACATGAAAGGCCTTTTAGGCTGAGATCTGACAAATTCCTAAGCACAAGGAGGGCTAATTGCACACTTGAATTTATGGAGGCAGAATGCACTAGAGCAGAAGTCTGTGGGAGGATTTCCTCAGGGGTCCCACTGCATGGGGGCTCATGGGAGGATGGTGGAAGAACATTTGCAAAGAGCCTGGACGTCAGAGCGGATGCAGCTGATTAGCCATCTTCTCATTAATGTCTGATTGCTGCTGTTTCTTCGATTATCCTTTCTGTGCATTCCCACCATATCTTAACACAGCCTTGGCATGCCAGAGGTCTAGGGTGGGGTCAGGAGAAAGAGGGAGGTAGGCATAGAACTGGATGGTCTTGTCAGAGTATGAATGACCCAGAGGACAACTAGGGCCGACACTGTTCTTGGACTTTGAGGCCAGATAGGGCCTGCCCATGGAAGACTTGGCCACTGTATTAGGAGACAGGTCAAATAATAGCTCCTTCCTTTTTTACAGTTTCTATTTTGGCTTAGCTTACTTTAGCCTACCTGTCAGACTAAAAGTGGCATGGAGCTTTGTAAATTAAAATGCCACTTATGAAAACATTGCACATGGCCAGGTGCAATGGTTCATGCCTGTAATTTTGGGAGACCAAGGTGGGAAGATCTGCTTGAGGTTTGAGATCAGCCTGGGTAACATAGCAAGACCTCGTCTCCACCAAAGCAATAGCAACAAATTTAGTTGGGCATGGTGGCATGCACCTGTAGTCCTGGCTACTCAAAAGTCTAGGGCGGGAGCCTAGGAGTTTGAGGCTGCAGTGAGCTATGATCATGCCACTGCACTCCAACCTGGGCAACAGAGCAAGATCCTAGCTCAAAAGGAAGGAAGGAAGGGAGGGAGGAAGGGAGGGAAGGAGAAAGGGAGGTAGGCAGGGAAGACACACACAGTAATCGTCTCAGGTGGAGTCTGCAGGAAACAGAATCTGAGATGGAGATTGATGCAGTTGGTTTACTGGGGAGTGCTGTCCATGGAGGAGTGAAGAAGGTTGGTTGAGCAGTGGAAGAAGCTCAACAGTAAGGCAGTCACAAGAAAATGTCTCAACTCATCCCATAGGGAGCCCTGAGGCTGGTTTGGCTCTGCAGAGTTGTCCTGAATTGCAATCAGAGGGACAGATCTTAACACTCCTGCATGGTCAGCCATTGCATGCGTGCTGCCCAGCAGAGGGAGATGTGATCTTGGTCTAGGTGGCTTTCTTCAGGGCACATCCTGGAGGGGGTCTCAGATGAGACCATCAGCCTCCAACACAGGGAGAGAGCGCCTCATGTTCAAGGTGATATGCTGCTGCATCCCCTGTAGCCCACTTCTTGTACTGCTTCCATGTTCCCCAAGATACTGAAGGATCTGTTTTCCTGGGAGACACTTTTAAGGCAAAAGTCAGCAGTGTGAACGATAACTCTCGCCACGGCAGCTGGTCTTGAGTGCAGCCGGTTCACATCATTCTCCTCCTCTGCTACCCATGCTAGATCCCCTACCCTAGCTAGTGCCTCTGCTGGCTTAGGTGGTTTACCTGGTGAGTGGGCTGTACCTTCATTCCTGAGTAGCATGAGCACCTGATTACCATGTGCCTTTGGAGCCATGGACGCTGCTCTTGTTCGTCTACCATCCCAACTGGGCAAGAGAGTTAAGAAGCATCCAAACAGATCACCTGAGGCCACATGCAGGATTTCCTGCCCTCATGTCATGGCAGCAGCTCACCTTCCTCCTGTTGACCAGGGTCACTCAATCCGGCTAGGATGCTGACTTTTGCCTGCTGACTTCTTGGCATGAGTAGACTGTGATAACCAGGTGGGAGCCATAGCTTGAGGTTTGTGGGGATGCTTGCTATGTCCCGAGGTAGGCCTTTGTCTTCTTCAGGAACCTTGATCTCTGGCCCATGGCACAATGTGGAGTCGCGGCCAAAATCTACAAATTCTTCAAGTAAGTAACTGGGAGTCATGGAAAATGGGACCCTCCTCCTTCCCCCTCTTGGTCCCCAGAACCCCACATTCTGTTTATGGGTTTGCGTGCAGGTGGCTTACTGGGGAACACACTCTGAATCATACCTGTGGGGGAATAAAGAATCAGAATTGGGCCATGGGGAGAGGCACCATCCAAGAGGGTGGAAGTTTACATAGTCCTGGGAAAAGACCATAAATACATTTTCTTTTCTGTCCAAAGTGATAGTGAACAATTCCCGATCTTCTTTCTCATCAGAATTAAAACAAACTACACATTGTCCATACTGATAACCACATACCATGTGTCAAGGCCATGTTGATCTGTTGTAGCAAAGATGCCACATGTGAAAAAATTGGAGCTACTATTCAGTTGAGTTTGCAGTAATCTACTGTCTTATTCTTTAGGATCTGTCTGGCTTTTGTAGGGTGTAGACAGGCTAATTGAGAACATAATGGAGATCACTATCTCCCTTCTCCCCCATCCTTTAGTTCTTTAAGATTAGCACTAGTCTTTGCTGTTCCCTTTTGGTTGTTGTGGTGGTTAATTTAGATATCAACTTGCCCAGATTAAGGGATACCCACACAGCTGGTAAAGCAGCTGGAAGGGGTTGACATTTGTATCAGTGGGCTGAGTAAGGAAGATCTGCCCTCACCCTGTGTGGGTAAAATAAATTAAATCAGTAAATAAAATCAATTTGCTAGCAAAATAATAATATTAACCAGCTTACTCCATTTTGTTTAAAACTTTTATCTTAGTTCCCTGCCTGACCTAAAAATCAATGCCTACATGTGATTACAGTAACATTCCCAAGGCCACAAACCCCCAGCTTTGTCTCCTTTGGACAGGTTAAGCTGACCGTTGCCTGCTGACCGTTACAGAACTCCTTCGCCATAAGTTCCATGTGATTATATGCTTTGTTAACTAAAATAAAATGTTACACTTTGACATTTTCATAGTTTATTCTTATATTCTGTTAGTGACCTAACAAGATAACTCCATTGTATAACGATTCTTCTTCCTTGTCTCTATATACTACCTTAAACTATATCTTAATGGCAAAACTCCAGGGACTTTCTGGACACTGGCTATACCTACCTAACATAAAATTAATCAAAGCTCCCTAACAATCAAAGTTTCCATTTTGGTTGCCAAGTTGTTAGTTAATAGTTGCTATGGTCACTAAGTTGCTGTGTAGCCAATACTGCAAATTTTACCTATAAAAGCTTGTCACAAACTACACCAATTTGTCAAGAGTTTTCATTCCTACTCTTGACCTGCACATTAATAAATTCATTGTTAATTAAACTCAACTTGCTGGTGTAGTTTCTTCTCGCTTATTCGGTCATAACATGGGTTGCACCATCCAATCAGCTAGGGACCAAGACAGAACAAAAAGGCAGAGAAAAGGCAAATTTCCTCTTTCTCCTGGAGGTGGGACATTTTTCTTCTCCAGCTCTTGCACAGCAGGATTCCAGGTTTTCTAACCTTTATACTTCAGGAATCGCACCACAGTACCCAGGCTCTCAGACATTTGGCTTCACACTGAGGGTTACACCACTGGCTTCTCTGGTTCTGAGGTTTTCAGATTTGAACTGAGCCACTGGCTTTCCTGGGTTTCCAGCTTGTAGATGGCATATCACAGACTTCTTAGCTTCCATAATCACACAGATCAGTTCCTCTAATAAGTCCCCTCTCTTATATCTATAGGTATACACAATTGGTCTGTCTCTCTGGAGAACACTGACTAAATCAGTTGTGAAGTTGTTTTCTTTTTTTTTTTAATGAAAGCAAGCTTATTAAAAGAAAAGAGGAACAGAAGGAAGACTGCTCTACAGGCAGAGAAGTCTTTGTACATCGCCGGGATTTCGGTTGGAACATAAAGGCAAGTTTGTCAAAATATTTGTCAGGTTACTCCATAGGCAGAACAGCCTGGACTGGTGTATAGGAAGAATGGCAGCTGTACGTTGCTGTCATGGAATATTCATGGACTTTCTTGGAAACAGACGATGGGAGGGTGGAGGGGGTGGGAGAATAGGGGAGAGGGGGTATTCCGGAATCTAAGGTTCCTCCCCTTCTTAAACCATATAGGGAAATGTTTTGGAGTTGCCATGGTTATTGTAAACTGTCATGGCACTGGTGGGGGTGTCTTGTAGAGGCCATCTTGGTCTCAGCTGGTTTTGACCAGTCTTCTCACTGCATCCTGTCTTGTCAGTGAGGTACCTTGTCAGTGAGGTCCCGGCCTTGTGAACTTTGTTTTGGGAAATGAATGCTGCCAGATCTCTATCCTGTTTTCATCTGTTTCCATCCTTTAAAATAGAACTGTAATCCTAAATACAGCACTTTCAGTGAGTTCTGCGAGTCACTTTAGCCAATTATTAAACCTGGAGAGGACCCCAGATTTTTTTCTTAAAGATGTGGGGTACAACTCAGGATTAGGTACATAAGTGGTCACTATACAGGTAAAGTTTGGGCCTCCCTTTGGTCCCTACATCGTGAGGTTTAAGGTTGGGTACCCTTACTGATGTTATGTGCCCCCCGCACCCGGCCGTATCCCCCTACTGCCAATCCCTTTCTTTCTTTTTTTTTTGAGTTGGAGTCTCACTTGATCGCTCAGGCTGGAGTGCAGTGGCCGCTCCCGGCCACCGCAGTCTCGCCTTCTGGGCTCCGGCGATCCTTCCACCTCAGCCTTCCGAGTAGCTGGAATTACAGGCATGCACTACCACGCCCGGCTGATTTTTTGATTTATTGTAGAGATGAGGTCTCGCTGCCCAGGTGGGTCTCGAACCTGCGGGCTCAGGCAATCCACTCACCTCAGCCTCCCAAAGGCGTGGGATTACAGGCCGAGCCACCGAGCCCGGCTTCTAAGGATTCTTTGTAGCAGATAGATTCATGTCCCAACCTTATAATTTGCCCCACTGACAACATGAATCTTAAAATTTAAGATCCTAAAAAATTTTATGTTGCACCAAAGTCAGACTTTAAGATGTGGCAATTTGAGCAGTCAACATTAAGAAAACTGTTCAGACTTTGTGACTACATTTTATCCTGAACACTTGTTTTGGCATATTTCATTTTCTGTTCTGGCTGTTCCTATGCATTAACCTCTGGTGTGTGTCACTGAGAAGCTCTTAGTAGCAATGTCTGAATGAAACAACAAAAGTAATAGGAGCAAGCTTTCAAAAATAATTTGGTGTCCCTCCCTAACAAGGAGAACAAAACTGCCCACCTCTGTTTTTCATTTGCTCCAGATCTTCTCATAATGGTTCCCATTTGGTTAGGGGTTTCCTATCATTTGCTCTAAAACAGACACAACCTGATATAAAGATTATGCACACTTACTTGGATTGATTGACATCAATAAGGGAACCAATTTTTGATGTTGTGAAAGAAATGTGTTCATCTCCAATGACAATTTCAAGCTCCTAGAAACATTTAAAAAATGTAAGATCAGTGGAACTGGATTATTCATCAAGCATACAGGAGGTTCATCATTTGACAGATCACACAAACTACTACAGATGGCTCTGAGCACTAAACTCCTGGGCAACAGAAACAAAATGATAAACACTGGCTTAGACTCTGAGAAGCTCAAACTCTTAGAGGAAGTTGTATCCTCAAGACTCTACCATTTCTGAGACATAGAAGAATTTACACAGTGTTTTGTATATACATATTCATTGTTAACAACATGAAATAACATGGATAGATCTGTATTTTTAAAATACCAAAGGATCTAACCTTACTGGACAACATGGGACCTTCGTTTGATCCTAGCTTTGTCAATTCCTACCTGTAAGACCTTGGGTCTCAATTTCTAAATAGTTACATGAGTACCATAAACCTTCAAAATATACCTGGGGGCAGGGGGGATCCTACAGTGTGCCAGGTATTGTTCTTAGTGCTTGGAACAGATCAGTAAAACCAAATGAAATCTCTGCCCTGTAGAATGAGCCCTATTTATGCCTTCTTTTTTCCTATTTCTTTATTTACATTTTTCAATTAGAATTCAAACAAAATAAACAGACCAATATTCCCAATACCCAGATTTGAAGAATGTTAGTATTTTGTGATACTTGTGTCCGATTTTTTTTGGGGGGAGGGTGTTTCACTCTGTTGCCCAGGCTGGAGTGCAGTGGCATGATCACAGCTCACCACAGCCTCAACC
>NW_007064590.1:469889-516651 GCF_000164805.1 Carlito syrichta | reverse complement strand
AGCAGGTGGGTCTTGAACCTGCGGGCTCAGGCAATCCACTCACCTCAGCCTCCCAAAGGCGCGGGTCTACAGGCTGAGCCACCGAACCTGGCTGCCAATCCCTTTCTTACAGTATTATGATTAATGTTCAGGGTCCGCTTATGAGTGAGTACATGCAGTACTCAGATCTTTGTTTCTGTGATAGATCATTGAGTATGGACTCTAAATCCATCCAAGTTGCTGTAAAGTCCATAATTTTGTTCTTCGTTATGACTGTGATATTCCATTGTGTATATGCACCACATTTTCTTTATTCAGTCCACATTCAGTGAGCAGCACAATTGGTTCCATGTTTTTGCTGTTGTGCTTAATGCTGCAATAAACATGCGTGTGCAGGTATCTTTTTTATAGACTCATTTGAGTTGCTCCGGGTATATCTCAGGAGGGGGATTGTGGGGTCGTATGGAAGGTCGATTTTTAGATCTTTTAGGAATCTCCAAACTGTTTTCCACAGAGTTTGTAGTAGTTTACACTCCCACCAACAGTGTAAAAGTGTTCTCTTTTCTCTGTTTCCTCTCCAGCATCTGTTGTTTTTTGAGTTATTGATCATGGCCATCCTGACTGGAGTTAGGTGGTATCTTAGTGTGGTTTTAATTTGCATTTCTTTGATGGCTAATGAGGCTGAGCATTTTCTCATGTATCTGTTGGCTGCTCATATATCTTCTTCAGAGAAGTATCTATTCATATATTTTGCCCACTTTTTAATAGGTTGGTGAAGGTGTTTTCTATTTACCATCTTGACCAGCAGAGAAAGGGAATAATTTTCATTCAGGCTTCCATGCAATGGTAGCTATTACGCCACAGTGAAGGAGCTAACATGAGTGTTCTGCCAACCACCACTTATGTCTGTTCCAACTATAAGTTCCAGGTCTGGGGAAGAGACCACCTGTTGGGCCTGTGCACCCAGCGGACACTTTGAGAGAGGAACCTGACCGACAGCTCATTTATTACCTGGCCTCTACATATACACACTCTAACATGGCACCTAGATGACACTTCAGCTCCCCAGATATCAATATCAGCTCAGACCCTGTGTCCAACAGTCCCTGAAATGTTTGGGTGTTCGTTGTTTCCCAGTGATGAGTACACATGTTCTGGAGACAGCAATATTCCAAGGACTTTTGGGCCTTACATACCATAACCACTCGGGCACGCCTGCTTCTCCGAGTCTTTTGGTTCTTTCTTCTGCCAACCTCCATGCTAGTTCTGTCATCTCTACTTCATATAGTGTGAGATATCAATTTCTCCAAACTCGAGGGAACATCCTAGCAGCCTGTTAGACTGTTTTCCTGGAGTCCTTGTCAGGGTGTTACATTCTGTATCAAGGGAGAGTACTCCTGTACCAATAGACTGCCCCTTGTCCAACTTTATTTTCTGCCCCTGTTTGTTGAATTGAATCAGGATCCAGCACTCTCAGGATCCATTCCTTGGGCAGTGTCCTGGCTCTTGCCAGTGCATGTTAGCTAGGTCTTGAAGACCCTTCAGAGTATAACCCTGCTCTCTTTTTGTGGAACCAGTACCTCCTTGGCCTCATTATGGTGGCAGTTGTAGGTGGATTTGGGGGAGGAGGAGAGTGCTGTCTTGCAAAGAAGAGATAACTGCACCATTTTCAGGCAAGGGAGGAGAACTAGCCTTTATTTTTTAATTTATTCTTTCCTTATTTTTTATTTATTTCAATTTCAATTGCTTTGGGGGCTACAAATAGCTCTAGTCTTTAATGGGAGAAATGGGCCACATCTGTTGGTGCAAAGAGTTCAGAAGAATCTAGAAATTCCAATTTTTCTAGTACATAAAAGCAGACAGACCTATCCCTTGGCTCAAGGACCTACTTGTGACCTTGGCGTAGCAGACCTGTCAGGACTAAGAAGTCAACCTTCTCTGAAGCTGGCCCATTCCTCCGTTTCTGCCTTCCAACTGCAGGAGGTGAGTTTCTTCGATGCTGTGAAGGAGACCCTCTGGCTTTCACTTTAGTTTGTGGTTTATCTGCAGGACTAGTTTCCAGGGGAGCAAAGTCTGAGACAGAGATTTGCCCACAGAAAGCTTTTTAGGAAGCAGAAGTGCTCTGGTGATCATCCTTTGGGGCAGGAATGGTGGGAGGAGTGAAGGAAGCCAAGTGGGCTGTAGAAGGAGATAAACTGTGATCTGATCACAACAAATGCCTCTCTGATACCACAGGGAGCTCTGGAACTGGGATGACCCTGCAGGGTGGCCTCAAGCTGGGATGAGGGGACCAGGCATCCAACAGCCTCCCCGTAAGGGCTGCCCCTGGGAAGGAAGTATGACTCTTGGGCAAGGTGATTGGTTCTCTTCAGCACGGAGCAAGACCCAGACAAGGACTTAGCCAAGAGTTGTTGGCTTTGGGGAGATAGAATGAGTCCGCTAGGGGAATCTGGACAGAGAATCATCCTGCACACCAACCTACCTTCTAACATACAAGGGGGACCCCCCAAAACCCAGAATTAGTACAGGTTTCCTCCACTAGGTAAATGTTCTAGGAACCCATCTGCATTAGTGTACCAACTAGCATTGTTGTGAGAGGCTGAGTTTGGTTTCAGTGAAATTTTTTTGGAGATTCTTTCAACACTTTGCCCATTTCATGATGGATGATTTATGAGCACACCTGCCCACACCATGCTGAGTGTTCAGCAGTTTTTGACCCAAAACAGCATGACTTCCATGCCCCACCCGCCCTATTCACCTGATCTTGCCTGAGCAACTTTTTTTGTTTGTTTCCCCAGTGATGAAAGTCCTCAAGGGGAAACATTTTGCCAAGGTGGAAGAGGTGAAACCAAAAACAATAGAAAGCACTAAAAATTGACAAATTCAAAATAGTTCTGAGCAGTAGAAAAAGCATCTCTCAATAGGTGTATTGCATTAAATGGAGAGTACTTTGAAGGTGACTGAAGTTTAAACATGGAAGAATAAATACATAAATTTTAACAAATAAATTCCAGGTCCGCCCCCCTCCCCTCCCCCCCGTATATGGAGTTTTACAAACCTTAACTGCATAACAAGTAATTACTTTCAGGTTCTTGGGTGAAACTTAATGGTGAAATATGCCTTTGTGAACCCCACTACACAGCATCTTAGGTCTTCTAGGGTTCAAGAATTCCAAACAAACCAAGATCTTTTTTGTTTTCTTTGTAACCTAGACAACAAAAGGAGTTCATGTGGTATTTGGAGTAGATAACCTGGCTGGTGGTCCTGCAAATGGTCCCAGAATTTCAACCCCATTGTCTATCCTCCTTTTTTTATGGCTTGGAGCTGAAAGCCACAACCAACTCCCCAAGCAACTCAGTGTGGTATCAACCCTGTGGTATATACGCATGCTTTCTCTGAGCCACACTGAGCCATGCTTTCATGGCTCTGAGCCACCCACAGCCATCTATAGCCTTCCACTATCTACATTGGGTCTGCAGTCCACCTCCCCATACAAAGAAACAGTGTAATAAGCATGGCTCATTCCTTAGCAAGGAAAAAGTCGTTGAATTCTGTGTGCTGAAGACAAATTGGCCATAAACTCTGCAAGCCATGGAGGTTATTTCAGTTACTAAATGATTAAAGTCTCTAATCTCTGAAGTGGTGATAAAGAACACTGGAGAAGGGGGCTGGGTTTTTATACTGGGGGAAGGTGTAGAAACGTCGCTCTGGAGACCATGCCAGAGGAAGCCCACCTTATAAAAGAACCACAGATAAGTAAGACATCATTAATAAATCAATGACAGGAAAATGAAAATGGAAGCATATGAATCAGCCAACGGATCAGGTCATAGATGAAAAACAGCACATCTGTTGCTGCTGTCAGTACATTAACAAATAAGTCTGCTGGATCAGACAGTCTTTCACATAATACTTGGAATAATGAAGCTTCAAGAGTGATTAAAGCATAAATCAATTTCTAAATGTATCTTGTACCTCCCCCAAACAACAGGAGGCATATTTTTCCTTGCTTTGAATTCTTTCTGGCAGGCATCGGGAAGTACAGAGATAGAAAACGCTGCCTCATTTTGGCTCTGCTGTGAGGTAAAGGCACACAGCTAATTTAGTGTTTAGCCTCACGCTTTGATTCTTACCAGCTGAAGGCACTGAGTTGTACTTAATCGATATGTTAAATCCAAGCCAGTGCATTTCAGCTCAAGCAATACCTACTCGTGTTCTTGTCTAGGACAGCTCAGTTCTAGCTTCTTCCCTTCTGCACACAGATATTGATTTACATTTTATTTTGTTATTTTTGAAGACTTCAGCAAAATTAACAATTGAGGTGGAGAAGAATTTTTCTCTTTGGAAGCATCATTTCTCCTTTTCTCCTATATTGAACAAAGTTGCTTCTCCCTAATGGCAGAATGACCAGGTTTTAGAACTTTAAGGATGCACATGAATGGTTAATTCGGCAAATTGTACACCCATGTCCAAGGAGGGAGAGATGTGTTTACAATAAGATTTTTTTGTTTAAAGATGTTAGAGAAATAAGGAAAGAGAAAGGGGAAAGGTTTAGGCCAGAAAAGGCAGCAGGGCCAGAAAGAACATAGGGTAACACAATTAGGAAAGGAAATTAAGCTTAGGTTCAAAACTTATTCAAAAAGCAGAAAATCCCATGAACCAGCTAGTAAATGAGTTTTTACTGAATAAGACAAATGAGACAGGGATATGAAGAAAGGAGAACAAAGAAAAAAGTGTAACAAGAGTAGGAATGGTGGGAGGAGAACCCAGGATGAGGAAAAACAGGCCATCCTCTCAATGCAAGGCCTTCGCTGCATGTCACACCCCCACACCAGCCAGAGGACAACAGCATCCCAAGGGAGATAACTCTCTTTCCTTCTAGTTCTTCCTCTTGAAATACAACAGATACATGAAAAGATGCTCAACCTCTCTAATCATCCAAGAAATGCAAATTAAAGCCACACTGAGATACCACCTAACTCCAGTCAGCTTGGCCATCATCTGTAACTCAAAAAACAACATATGCTGGAGAGGATGTGGGGAAAAAGGAACACTTCTACACTGTTGGTGGGAGTGTAAACTAGTGCAGCCTCTGTGGAAAACAGTGTGGTGATTTCTAAAATATCTGAAACTCAACCTTCCATACGACCCAGCAATCCCTCTTCTGGGACTATACCCTGAGGCACTCAAATCACTCTATAAAAAAGATACCTGCACACACATGTTTATTGCAGCATTATTCACAACAGCAAAAACATGGAACCAATAGTGCTGCCTGTCGAAAGTGGACTGGGTAAAGAAAATGTGGTACATATACATGATGGAATATTACACAGCCATAAAGAAAAACCAAATTATAAACTTTGCAGCAACCTGGATGGAATTAGAGTCTATAACACTCAGTGATTTATCACAGAAACAACGATCTGAGTACCACATGTACTCACTCATAAGTGGACCCTAAACATTTATCATAATACTATAAGAAAGGGATTGGCAGTAGTAGGGCACCGCCAGGAAGAGGGGGTACATAACATCAATGAGGGTACCCACACTTTTCCTGTATGATAACCACATATGTACCTAACGCTGAATTGTACCCCATATTTTAAAAATAAAATAAAATAATTTTAAAACAAAGAAATACAATGACTCTTTGAAGAAACAAAGACAAGTTGGGAGAGAAAACTGTTTTGTTTACCTTGCCACAAAAAGCAGATTGCTCTCAAGTCAGCAAATATAGTATTCTGAGTTAACTTAGAACAGCCAGCAATACCCATGTTTGGTGAGAAGATGTCAAAAAATTATATCAAGTGTATACTTTTATACTGATTAGTGAGTGACAAGCAAACAAAAACATCAAGGCTCGTGCAAACATTCCCAGAGATGAGCACAGAGTTAGATAGAGACTGATTTTTTAAAATCATTGTAGGATCTGGCACACAAACTTTACATGTTAAGTATTACCTATATACAATTAGAATATAGGTCAGTTGGAAAATTCTGTGGTCATTGATGATTTCAAATGAAGGCATCCAGAAAATTAAGGGACAAATGATATTCTGTAAGCCAGGGTTTCACAAACTTTTATGTGCCTACAAATGCCCTGGGGATCCTGTTGAAAATTCAGATTCTGGGGGAAAATTTCTGGAATGGTGGAATAAGGATCTCCAAAAATAGACTCTTCCACAAAAAAACAATAAAAGCACTGACAAAAATTGTCAAAATAAACTTTTTCAGAACTCTGGAAATTAACCAAAAGTATGCAACAATCTGAGGAGGACTTATTCAAGAAAAGCAGTTGAGTATTGGCAAGTCCAGCATGCTTTGTGACATTTTAGTTTGCCCTATTCCCATTCCTTCTTCCACAGCCCACAGTAGTTTTGCAAATGAACAGCCTCACAACCATAATAACTGTGAAAACCAGCAACCTAGCAGTTACTGAAAGAGGCAGAATGGGTTGGAGCTTAAGTTTAAAGATTTAGTTTATGTTCAAAGACAAATAGATTGGAAGTGGAAATGCTGTATTATGCAAACAGTAACCTAGGACACTTGAAGTGGCTATAATAATAGAAAAATAGACTTTAGGACAATAGATTACTACTAGAGACAAAAAGGACGTTTTATATTCATAAAATGACCGATCCATCAGGAAGATATAACAATTGCAAGCATGTATGCCCCTAACAATAGAGGCAATACATAAAGAAACAAATGATAGCATTGAGGGAGAAATAGATTATTCAAATATAATAGTTGGAGATTTCAGTATCCCACATCCAATAATAGATATACTGACAAGGAAGAAGATCAACAAGGAAATAGCAGATTTGAACAGCACTGTAAAATAATTAAATGTATTAAAAATCTATAGAGCATTCTAATAAACAACAACAGAACACACATTATCCCAAGTACACATGAAGTCTTCCCAAGAATAGACTACATTAACATTTTAAACTAACAGCTATAAAAAAGAAGTCTCAATAAAATTAAGAGAATCAAGATTATACAATGGTCTCTGATCACAATAGAATGAAATTAGAAATTAATATCAGAAGGAAATTTTGGAAATTCACAAATATGCAGAAATTAACTGACACACTTTTAAATAACCAATGAGTAAAAGGAGAAATTACAAGGGAAGTGAGATAATATTTTGAAACAAATGAAAGAAAGCCACAATATGCCAAAACGTATGCAGTGCTGCTTGTCTTAGTCCATTTGGGTTGCTATAGCAAAATATCATAAACTGGGTGACTTATAAATAATAGGAATTCACTTTTTACAGTCCTGGAGCCAAAAAACAATCTTGAAAAAGAAAAACAAAACAGGAAGATTCACACTTCCCAATTTTGAAACTTACTACACAACTCCAACTGTCAAGACAATATGGTACTGGCATAAGGAAAGACTTATAGATCATTGGAATAGAATTGACAGTCCACAAGTAAGCTCTCAATTAATGGCCAATTACATTTCAACAAGAGTGTCAAGGCCATTCAATGGAGGAAAGAATAATTTTTCAACAAATGGTGATAGTACAACTGGATATCCTCATACAAAAGAAAAAGTTGGTTTCCTTCCTCACTCCATATGCCAAAACTAATGCAAAATAAATCAAAGGCAAAAATAAATTGCCTTTTTTAAAGACAGCTGACTAGCAACATGAGACACCAGTTATCCTCAGAAAGAAGAATCAAAGTTACAGGTAACTCATCATAACTCAAGTGGAGTATCAAGTGGAGAGTGCTGGAGACCAATGGAGAACCCCAGGAAGAAACTAGGGCACAGAAAAAGAAGAAAGCAAGAAGCTGGCATAGATCAGCTAGGAATTCTGAAGGACTTGGTATCTCACCAAAAAGGTAGGCAGAAGTATTTTTGGTTTTCCTCTCCTCTGTGGCAGAGCACTGGTATCTGAACTATGAGAAAGCTTCTCTGCCGTTGCAAACCCAAACACTGGTATGGGCGATGATTTGGGAACTTCTTGAGGGCATTACTCCATGATACCAGCTCATACCAGGCCACTCACCCTCTTCCCAGACCCAAGTATGATGGTAGTCTTCATTAGGAGGTCTGTGTATCCTGCCCAGGGAACATCAGTCCTTGTGTCTCCACATCACTGCTCCTTTACCATCCACTTGGCTTGCAGCAGCCATATAGGGGTGGCTGAACCCAGGGGACCTGCAGGATTCCTAGTGATCCAGTCCTCAGATTTTACATCTAAAGCAGCAAAAAAGACAAAGGAAAAAGAAGGTTATTATATAGTGATAAGGGTGTCAGTAAGAAGATATAATAACTTTAAGTATGTATGTATCCAACACTAGAGTATCTGAATTCATGAAACAAATACTATTAGGCCTAAGAAAAAAGATACAATACAATAATAAAGACCATAATACAATAATAATGTAGGACTTCAGCATTTCACTGACAGTGATAGACAAATAATTGAGGCAGAAAATCAACAAAAAAATTAGATTTAAGTTGGACTGTAAACAGAATATGTCTAACAGACATTTACAGGACATTGTACCCAACAACTGTAGAATGCACATTCTTCTCATCAGCATGTGGAATATTCTCCAAGATAGACCATATGCTAGGTGACACACAAGTCTCAGTACCTTTTTAAAAATTGAAATTCTATTAAGTATCATAAACCACTAGTGGAATAAAACTAGAAATGAATTCCAAGAGGAACTCTCAAAACTGTATGAATACATGGAAATTAAACAACCTGCTCCTGAATTATCTTTGGGTCAATGACAGAATTAAGATGGAAATATTTTTAAAAGATTGAAACTAAGGAAAATAGAGACATAACATAACAAAACCTCTGGGACACAGCAAAAGCAGTGCAAAGAGGAAAACTCATAGTGTTAAGTGCCTACATAAAAAAGATAGAAAGACACAAATCAACAAGCTAATGTCACACTTCAAGGAACTAGAAAAACAAGAACAAACCAAACCCAAAGCTAGCAGAAGAAAAGAAATAACAAAGACCAGATCAGAACTAAAGGAAATTGAAGCTCCCCCCAAAAGAAATACAAAGGACTAATGAAATAAAAAATTGATCTTTGAGAAGATGAACAAAATTAATAGACTGCTAGCTAGATTAACCAAGAAAACAGCCAAATAATCACAATCAGAAATGAAAAAGGAGACATTACAACTGATCTCACAGAAATACAATAGATCACCTGAGACTGCTATGAACATCTGTATACTAACATACTAGAAAACCTAAAGGAAATGTCTAAATTCTTGGAGACATAAAACTCTCAAGATTGAACCAGGAAGCAACAGAAATTCTGTACAGATTAATAACAAGTAGTGAGATTGAATCAGTAACTTAAAAATCTCCCACCACCAACAACAAAGTCCAGGACCCTAAAGATTTAATTCTAGTTGACATACAAAGGAAAATTGGTACTAATCCTACTAAAACTGTTCCAAAAAAATCAAGGAGGAAGGCATCCTCCCTAACTCATTCTATGAAGGGTATCACCCTGATACCATATCCAAGCAAGGACACAACAACAACAAAGAAAACAACATACCAATATCCCTGAGTGACAGATGGAAAAATCCTCAGCAAAATACTGAATCTAACAGCACATCACAAAGATAATACATCATAATCAACTGTGCTTTATTCCAGGATGCAAGGAAGGTTCAAAATATTCAAATCAATAAATGTGACTCAACACAAAAACAGTATTAAAAACAAAAAACATAATCATCTCAGTAAATGCAGAAAGAGCATTTGAAAAATTTAGAATTTCTTTATGATTAAAAAAAGCCCTCAACAAACTAGTCATAAAAGGGACATACCTCAAAACAATAAAAGCCACATATGACAAGTTCACTACCAACATCATACTGATGGGGAAAATTAGAAAACAATTCCCCTAAGAATGAGAACAAGACAAGTATGCCCACTTTCATCACTCCTATTCAACTACTATAGAACTGGCAGCCAAAGCAATTATGCAAGAGAAATAAATAAAAGGCATTCAAATTGGGAAAGAGGAACACAAATTATCTCTTTTCTCTGATTATATGATTTTATATCTAGAAAACTGTAATAATTTCTCCAAAAAATTCCTAGATAGGATAAACAAATTCAGTAAAATGTCAGCATACAAAATAAACACACAAAAATCTGTAGCATTTCTATACACCAATAGCATTCAGGCTGAGAATCAAATAAAGAACTCAATCACATTTATAATAGCTTTAAAAAAAATTCCTAAGAATACATTTAACCAAGAAAGTGAAAGAGCTCTTCAAGGAAAACTATAACTGATGAAAGTGATCATAGAGGACAAAAACAAATGGAAAAGTATTCCATGCTCATTGATTGAAAGAATTAAAATTTTTAAAGTGACCATATTGCTCAAAGCAATGTACATATTCAATGCAATCCCTATCAAAATACAATGTCATTTTTCACAGAATTAGAAAAGCAATCCTAAAATTCATATGGGCTTCCCCCCCCAAAAAAAAGAGCCCGAATAACTAAAACAATCCTACATAAAAAGAACAAAGCCAAAATTATCACATTACCTCACTTCAAATTATACTATAAGGCTCTAAAAACAAAAAAAATATGGTACTGGTATAAAAATTGATACAAAGATCAATGGAACAGAAAAGAGAGCCCAGAATAAATTTACATACCTGCAACTAACTGATCTTTGAAAAAGCTGACAAAAATATACACAGAGGAAAGGACACCCTCTTCAATAAATGGTGTTAGGAAGATTGGATAGGTGCATGTAGAAGAATGAAACTGGACCCATATCTGTCACCATTTACAAAAAACCAACTCAAGATGGATTAAAGACTTAAATGTAAGGTCTGAAACTATGGAAATTCCAGAAAAAAAACCTGGGAAAATCTCTTCTTGACATTAGCCTAGGAATTTATGACTAAGACCTCAAAAGCAAATGCAATGAAAGCAAAAATAGACAAATGGGACTTAATTAAACTAAAAAGCTTCTGCACAGCAAAAGAGACAATCAACAGAGTAAACAGACAACATACAGAATGGGAGAAAATATTTGCAAGGTATGCATTTAACTAAGGACTAATGTCCAAAATCTACAAGGATCTCAAAGAACTCAACAAAAAAAAAACCAAATAATCCTATTTAAAAAATGGGCAAAGATCATGGAAAGATATTTTTCAAA
Organism: Carlito syrichta; assembly: GCF_000164805.1. Classification (NCBI taxonomy): domain Eukaryota; kingdom Metazoa; phylum Chordata; class Mammalia; order Primates; family Tarsiidae; genus Carlito; species Carlito syrichta. Next base: position 505,474 of record NW_007064590.1, on the reverse strand, counting down.
AGACATATAAATGGACACCAAGCACATGAAAAAATGTTCAACATTACTGATTATCAAAGAAATGTAAACATTAAAACCACCATCTTACACCAGTCAGAATGGCAATTATTACAATATCAAAAACCAGCAGATGCTGGTGAAGATGTTGAGAAAGGGAACATTTATATGCTGCTGGAGGGAATGTAAATTCGTACAATCTCTATGGAAAACAGTATGGAGGTTTCTCAAAGAACTAAAAACAGAACCACCATTTGATCCAGCAATCCCACTACTGGTTATCTACCCAAAGAAAAATAAATGATTATACAAAAAGATACAAACACTCATATGTTTATCACAACACTATTCACAATAGCAAAGATATGAATCAGCCTAAATACCCATCAATGGATGACTGGATAAAGTAAATGTGACATATATGTGTACACACACACACCATGGACTATTATTATGGAGCCATAAAAAGAATGAAATAATGTCTTTTGCAGCAACATGGATGGAACCGGAGGCCATTATCTTATGTGAAACAATTCAGAAACAGAAAGTCAAAAACTGTATTTCAACTTATAAGTGGAAGATAAATAATGTGTACATATTGACATGGAGAGTAGAATAATAGACGTTGGATACTTGGAAAGATGGGAAGGTTTGAGGGATGAGAAATTACCCATTAGGTATAATGTACACATTTATGTGATGGCTACACTTAAATCCCAGACTTCACCACTACACAATACCTCCATATAATAAAACTGCACTTGTATCCTCTAAATCTATAAACAATGAAAAAGAAGGTGCTAAAACTATAACAGTCTTAGAAAAAAATCATAGGAGTACACCTTCATGACCTTGGGTTATGCAATGTTTTCTTACATATAACTCCAAATAAAAGCTACAAAAGAAAAAAATAGATAAATTGGCCTCCTTAAAAATTAAAAACATTTGTGCCTCAAAGGATACCATCAAGAAAGTAAAAGATAAACCACAGAATAGGAGGAAATATTTGAAAATCATATCTGTGACATATAAAGAACCCTTACAATGCAATAATAAAAAGAGAAATAATTCAAAATTGGGTAAAGTATCCAAATAGACATTTCTCCAAAGAAGACATACAAATGGTTAATAAGCACATTAAAAGAAGTTTAGTCTCATTAGTCATCGGGGAAATGCAAGTCAAATCCACAACGAGATACCACCTTACACTCACTAAAATGGCTATTATTGACAAAGGAGATAATAACAATCATTAGTAAGGATTTGGAGAAATTAGGAATATAAAATGGTGCAGGTACTTTGGAAAACAGTTTGGCAGTTTCTCAAAAGATTAAACCTAGAGTTACCATATGACCCCACAACTCTTTTTCTAGGAATACACATAGCCAAGAGAAATGAAAACATATGTTCACACTAAAATTGTAGATAAATGTTCAGAGCAGCATTATTTATAATAGCCATGCACTTGAAATAACGTAAGTATTCATCAACTGATGAATGATAAATCAAAAAATATGTTATATCCACAAAATGGAATATTATTTAGCCATGAAAAATGAAGTACTGACTTATCCTATCACATAAATGAATCTTGAAAACATATGCTAAGTGAATAAAGTCAGTCACAAGATCTTATATTGTATGATTCCATTATATGAAATGACCAGAATAGGCAAATCTATAGAGACAGAAAGTGGCTACCTAGGACTGGGGTATGTTTGGAGGGAACTGGGGAGTGACTGCTAATGGGCATAAGGTTTATTTTTCAGATGATGAATGTTCTAAAAGTGATTGTATTATAGCTGCAAAATAATTCGGAGTTGAATATGTCTGTGAATATACTAAATACCTTTGAATTATACACTTTCAGTGGGTGACTTATATGCTATGTGAATCATTTGGAAAACCAAAACAATACCCAACTCCCTCATAGGATGAAGGAAAGAAAAAGTGAGGATGGGAAATGTAGTCTCCAACTACTAGCATATTTGCAGTTCTATGACTACAAAGAAGAAGGCGGGATGGATGTTTGTGAACACTGACCAGAGTCTGTCAAATACTCATCTCCACCATAGTGCTCTCTGACATAGCCCTTATGTGTGCAGATCAGGGCAGAAATTATCCCAGACATCCTTGTGATGTTACCCTGGTAGCCAATGTGACTATTTCCCAGCAGACCCTGCTCCCATCTACAGCAGCTCACCTACCACTGAGTCTACCCACTCTTCTGAGATGTATTTTTGTTTAGTCAAAATAGAAAGGACACATCCTGATCCAGTGTGATGTCTCCTTTACCTAATATCTTGGCCTGTACAAGGTTGAGCCTATCCAGCTCTTTGGGGTAAATGTTTCTTTGGTAGAGAAACATACTCAAAGTTTCTGAGGGATTAAATTTAGATGCCAGATGGACAACTCTTCCTGATATCAAGCTCTCTATTTCTTCTCATCCCTTACCACACACTTTCAATGACCTTCTGCTATAAGGGCAAGCTATTCAGCATTATTTAGTGTCCTACAGGGGTTGGAAGGGCCTCTAGCTTAATAACTTCATCATCCCTAGGGCCCAAGAGGTCCCTCTCTTCCGATGGTGAGTCCCACTGTAATTTTTGCTACATTTGTAAAATAAAATTTAGTAGATGTCAAACAAATGTTTGTTGATCTATTGATTCATCCTTACCATAGAACTGATGAAAAATTAGTCTTAAAAGGCTTGGTGGCCTGGCACAGTGGCCTGAAATCCTTGCACTTTCAGATGTCAAAGCAAGAGGATTGCTTGAACCCAGGAGTTCAAGCCCACCATAAGCAACATAGGAAAACCTACAAAACGATCAGAAAAAAATTAGTCAGTTGTGGTGGTGCATGCCTGTTGTTCCAACTACTCAGAAGGCTGAGATGGAAGGATCACCTGAGCCCAGGAGTTTGAGGCTTCAGAGAGCCATGATTGTGCAACTGTACTCCAGCCGGCAACAGCGTGAGACTCCAACTCAAAAAATAAAAAGAATTGAAATAGTGCTTAATGCCTGCACTACAGAGTGGTGTAGGAGGTATCACTGGGATACCCCAGTTTTCCCATTTGTTAAATGAAGATGGTATTTTTGATGTGTGTGAGCATCTTCAGATAAATGCTAATACACTGAGAAAATGGGCTCAGCATCTGAGAATCTGAAAGTGGCAGGAGTTGACAGAAAAGCGTTTCTTCTCTGTAGTCAGACTTAGGAGAGACTATTTTTTAGCAAGCTCCAGGAAAGAACACAGAGAACTAAGTCGAGAAGGATAAGTTCATGACTCAACAGACATCCATTTCTGTTCTCTTCTCACTTGAACAAAGTTGAAATCAAGTTTCCTTGCTGAGCAGGTTTTTCCAAAGCATTAGTTAATGTGGCCAGTAATTGGGAGACATTTATTCATGTTAAAATTAAAGACTCCAAGCAGCAGCTGAGTTGAAACTAACATAAGTGTGATATATAAAGGTCTTTAGTGTCTTTTAACCCAGATCATTATTAAACTCCCTAGACTATGGAAAAACCAAAACAGTTCAATAAACTCACATTGTGTTGTAGAGTTCGTTGGCATTCCATATACCAGCCAATCGTGCTTGGGTGGGTTTTCTTTCTCTACTTCTGATGGTCTTAATTTTACTAATGACCTCTGGACTCACGAGAAGGTGTTGGCACATGACAATGGTATTATGAATTCTTGAGGGGATATGCATTTGTATCCTCACTTTTATGCCTGAGGATGATGCTCAGGTTTTTCTTCATGCCCAGTCTCTTTCCGGTACACGCCAATGTTTTGGAAACAACACGGTTAACACTTGGAAAACTCATACTCTTGGTTTAATACTCTGCTCTTGTGGCTGTCGGTTGATTTCCAAATAAATCCATGTCTTTGGAGAGTCACCCTCTCTGTTGTTACTGTCCATTGACTTAAGTGACTCCCATTTTGGTACTGATGACTTTTGCATCATGTTGGGATTCTCAGTCATTTGTGAACAAGGGCCTGCTTATTCATTTTGCACTCAGTCCTGCACACTTTGTAGCTGGCGCTAAACACAATACCTGCAGTTTCAGATCTAAGCTTTGATCACATTTAGTTTTATGACCTTGAGCAAGTTTCTTAACCTCCATCAACTTTGTTTTTCTCAGTTTTCTCAACACTCATCTTGAAGAATTGTTGTAAGAATTGAATGATGAGATAGAAAACACGCCAGTGTCTGGCACATGGTTTTAGTAACTAACCCGTATTTATTTCCTGCTTGTGCCAGGCACCGTGCCAGCAGTTTGCACTGATCAGCTCAATGAGTACTCACAACTGTGGTTGATAATGAGCCAGCACTCCATTTGCGCTGACAGGTTTTTTTATAGCCAGTTTCCATTCCTGCTGGTTCAGAATCCATTCTGGCTAGCCAGTATCCATGGTGATAATGGTTATCATCACCATTGCTCTCAATGCTCTGTGCAGTCAGCAATGTTTTATTGTTGTTGTTGTTGTTGTTTTTGTGTTGGAGTCTCACTCTGTCGTCCAGGTTGTAGTGCAGTGGCACACTCACGGCCACTGCAGCCTCAACCTGCTAGGCTCAGGGGATTTTTCCGCCTCAGCCTTCCAAGTAGCTGGAACTACAGGCACACAACACCATGCCTGGCTAATTGTTTTATTTATTATAGAAACGAGGTCTTGCCAAGTTACCCAGGCTGGTCTCGAACCCGTGGATTCAGGCAATCCTCTCACCTTGCCTCCCAGTGCTGGAATTACGGGATTACAGATGTAAGCCACCATGCCCAACCTAGCGATGTTTTATAGATGAGAAAACTGGGGCAGATACATATTAAGTAACTTTCCCAAGTACACAAAGCTTGTAAGTACACACTCCTTAACTATTAATGCCACAACCTCTAGCAAACAGCAGAGAGATCTTTTAACTTGAAGTTAATGTTCTTTCCCTCTACCCCCAAATTCCTTTACTCCCAAGAGGTAAATAATCAAGTCAGTGTGGTGAGGCACATATAAACCTGGCTACTGCACAAGACCATGTGGTCCTATCTGCTCAAACTTACCGGCCAAACACATGCACTCTAAGTTACTTGAGCTGCCCTTGCAGGTTTCCAGGCCTTCAATTAAGATTTTTTTTTTCCTCATTGAAAGGTTCTTCCTAGCAGGGTTCGGTGGCTCAACCTGTAATCCCGCGCCTTTGGGAGGCTGAGGTGAGTGGATTGCCTGAGCCCGCGGGTTCGAGATCCACCTGAGCAGCGAGACCTCATCTCTACAATAAATCAAAAAATCAGCCGGGCGTGGTAGTGCATGCCTATAATTCCGGCTACTTGGAAGGCTGAGGCGGAAGGATCGCTGGAGCCCAGCAGGTCGAAGCTGCGGTGGCTGGGAACAGCCACTGCACTCCAGTCTGGGCAACAGAGTGAGACTCCAACTCAAAAAAAAAAAAAAAAAAGAAAGGTTCTTCCTGCTTCCCTTTTCTCAGCACTTCCTACCTAATTTCTCATTTTTCTTGATGACTCAGCTTACGTGCCTCACCCCTGACAAGTTCCCCTCTCTGAGCACTCATAGCAGTTTATGCAGAGTTTTGTCATGGCACTGCATCAGGCAAATTCTAATTTCTGGTTTTCTTGCCTGTCTTCCTCCAGGCCTGAAATGTCTCTCATGAGCAAAGATGACATATTGCTCATCTGGGTGTCACTAACACTTAGGAAAATGTGCCTGACACGTAACTCCTATTCAGTAAGTGGCCAATAGTTATTAATAGATTAATGAAAAGTGGTGCAACTCCTATTCAATAAGTGGCCAATAGTTATTAATAGATTGATGAAAAGTGGTGCAACTTTCCAAGAAACACCAAATGTTTCATTTGTCCAGAGGAGGGGGAGATAAACTCAACAGACAGACAGTCTTTATGGAGGTGGTGGCCTACATGTTAGGTCTTGAAGGACAAGGAAGATGCAATTAATAAGACTGGAGTTAGAGGCAGACAATCTGTTCGACAGAAGGACCAACTTGAGCAAAAGTGGAGATATGGAAGGCTTAAGACCAAGCTTGTTTAGAGTAACAACAGGTAAGTCATTTGGCCTGGAACATAGGATTTTTATGGAGCAAGAAATCCCAGACTCAAATGCTTCTTGAAACCAGGCCTATAGTACAATAAATAAATGAAACATGGCTGCAAGTTGTACAATAGGGATGGGAAGGAACTCTAGCTAACTTAAAAAACACATACCCTACTTAAAGGTAGATGACTGCTGATGTGACATGACAAATGAACATGTGAGGTTCTTTCAGTTTTTTCAGATAACAGGGAAGTCCAGACTGTGGGTGTGTGAACTATCTTAATTTTTAACTTTAAGATAGTTTTAGACTTACAGCAAAGCAAAAAAAATAGTGCAGAGAATTCATGTAAACTCTTCATTAGCATTCCCTAATTCTAACGACTTACATATCCATAGTATAATAATCAAAACTATACAATTAACATTCCTATAACAGTATTCACTAAGCTTTAGTGCTTATTCACAGTTCACCAGCATCTCCTCTGTTTTTCTGTTTCAGGATCCCACATTGCTTTCAGTTGCTGTGTTTCTTTTGTCTCGGTCTTCCCTTTTCTATTTTTGACATCTTAGATGACTACTGTCAATTACTTTGTAGAGTGTCTCTTAACTTGTGTTTGCTATTGTCTCATGATTAAGTTGAGATTATGCATTTTGACAAAAAATACCACAGAAGTGATGGCATGCCCTTTTCAGTAAATCATATCGGGAATACAGGATGCCACTATGTCTTACTGCTGAGACATTCACTTTGATCATTTAGTTAAGGTGGTGTCTGCCATGTTTTTCCACTGTAAAGTTATTTTCCCTTTGTAATAGACAGATATTTGGGGGAGCTACTTTGAAGTTACAGATATCCCATTTCTTCTCAAACTGTTGGTCACTGATTTTAATCTTGCTGACAATTATTACTGTGATGTTTGCCTAGTTGTGTGGTCATATTTCCCTCATTCATTCTGTATTTATTAATTGGAATTCCTTTGTAAGGAAAAGCTATCCTATCTTTTCCCTCATTTGTTTATGTATTCAAGTATTTATTTATATTAGTGTGGATATTGATTTTATTTTGCAGGTTACAATCCAATACTACTATTGTTATTATTTTGTTGCTCAAATTGAACTGTTCTTGATTTGGCCATTGGGAACTCCCTCAGATTGACTCCTATGTCCTTCTGAGTTGCCCCATCCTTTTTTGAACACTTCCTTATTTTCTGATACTACAACATGTTTTAGGTTTATCTTATATTGTCCTTGCCCTACTCCTAGAATCAGCAACTTCTCCAAGAAGCTCTGGCTCCTCTTATTGGAAAATAAATATTTTGATTTTAAAATGTATTCAAACAGCTAATACATATTGCAGATACATATTTAAGCCATAGACTTTCATCCTAGACTTCTGATACAGGAGATCAGAGAGATAGCAGGAAAGAATAGAGAGTCAGCTAAATTTATTTCTAAATACATGTTCTAAACATACAGCAGAGACAATGGCCTTGAAGGAAATGGTTTTTTTCATTACTGAAGCCAGAGTAATGATAATGGTAAGAGTTCCTAGCCCAGAAAACAGAATTTTTTTAATTAATAAATTTCATTTTTCAGAGTAGTTTTAGATTCACAGCAAAATTGACCAGAAAGTACAGAGTTCCCCATATACCTTCTGTCCCCACATTTGCACAACATCCCCCACTGCTGACATCCCCATCAGAGTAGTACATTTGTTACAATTGATGAGCCAATATTGATACATTATTATCTGAAGTCCATAGTTTGCATTAGGGTTCACTCTTGGTGTTGCAAGTTCTCTGAGTTTTGATAGATATATAAAGGCATGCATTCACCACGTAGTATCATACAAAACAGTTTCACTGCCCTAAAAACCTTTTGTGTTGTGCTTTTTCATTCCTCCCTTCCCTCAGCTCTGGCAACCTCTGATCTTTTTTACTGTCTCCACAGTTTTATCTTTTCCAGAATGTCATATACTATAGTTAAAATCAGATAGTATGTGACCTTTCCAGGTTGACTTTTTTCATTTAGTAAAGTGCCTTTAAGTTCCTTCATGTCATTTTATAGCTTGATAAACTCATTTCTTTTTAAAGCCAAATAATAATCCATTGTCTGGATATACTACAGTCTATCCATTTGAAACCAACCCAATTTCCCCATAGAAATAATGGTTACAGTTTTTGAATAAACATAGAAATTGACCCTTCTAGTCCTAAAGCTTGAAACTTATATTTGTCTTATCTGAGTTTCTTTCCCAGGAAACCAGCCCTCAGGTCTATAGTGTCAAGGAACTGAACCTTACCAGATCACCACATCTAGACAACGAGATGCCAAACTCCTTCTGTTTACCAACTTCTCTTCCTTACCCCTCCCTAATTTCTGTTTTCTACAATCCTTTCCCACTGTATAAACCTCTGACTTAAGTGGAATGGAGAGAATAAATCTCCTGGTCTCCTTGGCTGATATAGCCCAGTAAAAAGCCTTTTTCCCTGGCAATACTTATTGTCTCAGTGATTGGCTTTCTGTGCAAAAAAGCAGCAGAGCCTCAACCAAACCCCTGATGTTTCAGTAACACATTCACCTACTTAAGGCATTTTTAATTGTTTAGGTTTTGGTAATTATCAATAAAGCTACTGTAAACATCTATGTGCAGACTTTTCAGTGGACACAAGTTTTCAATTCATTTGGGTAAACACCGAGTATGATTGCCAAATCATAATGGTAAGAGTGTGTTTCATTTTTTATGAAACTGCCAAACTGTTTTCTAAAGTGGCGGTACTATTTTGCATTTTCATAAGCAATGAATGAGAGTTTCTACTGTCTTACTTCCTCACTCAGTATTTGATGTTGTCAGTGTTTCAGATTGTGGCCATTTTACTAGTTTAGTGTGGTATCTCAACATTGTTTTAATTTGCATTTATCTGAAAACACAGAATGTGGCACATCTTTTAATATGCTTATTTATTCTCTGTTTATCTTCTTTTGTGAGGGGTCTGTTCAGGTCTTTTGACCATTTTTAATTGTTTTTGTTTTTTCTTGTTGAGTTTTAGAATTCTTAGCATATTCTGTATAATGGTCCTTCATCAGATGTGTCTTTTGAAAATAAATATTTTCTCCCAGTCTGTAACTCATCTTCTCTTGACATTTTCCTCCATGGAGAAGTTTACATTTTAACAAAGACCAGTTTATCAATTATTTCTTTCATAGATCTTGCTTTTGATTTTGTTATCTAAAATGTCATCTCTATACCTAAGATCAATTGGGTTTTCTTTCATGTTATTTTGTATAAGTTTTGTTTTTGTGTTTTACATGTAGGTCTATGATTTATCTTGAGTTAATTTTTGTGAAGGGTGAAAGATTAATTGCTGCCTGGGTTTTTAAATTTTATTTTGTTGTTTTTATTTTTGTTTTTTGCATGCAGATATCCAGTTGTTCTAGCACCATTTGTCAAAAGGACTACATTGTTTCCATTGTATTGTCTTTGCCTTTGATCCTTTGTCAAAGATCAGCTGATTATATTTATGTGGGTCCATTTCTGGTCTTTTTATTCTGTTCCATTTATTTCTTTATTTTTTTCACCAAAATCACATTGTCTTGATTACTGTAGCTTTATAAGAAGGACAGTAGATTTTTAAGAATATAGTACTCACCTGGCTGGTTCTCTTAACTACTATCCTGCAACATGGCACAACAGCAACACAAGCGAGACAAAAGAGGACCTTCACAGCCCTGACTGTCCTGCACATGCACGGAAGGAAGTTTGCCTTATTTCTGGATGTTTCAAGGAGTATAGCGAGAGCCAGTATATCTGGAGGAGGTTTTAATTGGGAGGTGGGGTACACAGAATGCTAACCTGATGCCATAAAAAAGCTGAAGACACTGGGCTATGACCAAAGGCCATATGGCACGATGTCCAAAGACCAGATGGCACAAGCAATATTTCAGCGAACACCAGTCTGCACTGAAGGCCAACTCCTTTCCCACAGCTAGAAACCCCAGTCTTCTCCTCCAATTTAGAATGTCTACAGAGAAAGGGGAGGAAAGGGGATCTAAATATGCTAAGTTTGTAAAGCTACAGAAAAATAAGTTAAATTATGCTTTAGCATGCTTGAAAACTTGGGTTTTAAAAGTCTTACCTGCTACCTAATTATGAAGCTAAATTGATGCTCATACATAATACACTGAATGAGGTTAATTGTATGTCTAAGTTCAGACTTCTAAGAGCAAAAAAGGCAGCAGAGTTCTTTTGATGGGCAGTGGAGCTTCCTCTTTTTATTTTTTTACATATTTTAGCTTGCTGACTAAGAAAGGTAGAGATTCTCCCACCCCACTCCAGGTAATCTTATTTGAAATAATTCAATACAATTGTGCTGGGTCATGGCTCATCAGATAAGAACATTCTTTTAGCCTTATGTAGATATTAGAAGTTCACATTGTCTAAGGTCAAGCCTCAAATGAAAGGTACATGGAGGTGATGCAATTATACTGATTTAAGAGCAGATGGCTGTTTTCTAGAAGAAAATGGTGCATAAAACACGCAAAGACATTGGAGAAAAAGTCTTCATGGCAATTGTGACTGCAAAATCAACACAAAGAAACGAATTCACAGAATAGGTGCAATCTTTAAAAGCATTAGGGAAAACGAGGGGTACCTGCTGCCCTGACAGGGCATCCTGTCTGGACTTGAAGGGGGAAGGGCCCAGGGGAGCAGATATGCACATTTCTAGATGCAGTACATAAAAATCTCAGTTCCCAAATTCAGGTGTGGAAAAGGTTAATTTATTTTTTCTATAGATGAAGTTAATACTTAGAATGAGCCCCCTTTCTTCCAAGCAGCAGAAACTTAATTTCAGTCATTTCAGAGCACCCGTGGTTTCATTTCAGTTGAGGCTTACAAAACGGTGAAGACTGAAGGTTGAGGTGTGGCGTGGTGAGAGAGGAGATAGCTAGAGAAAAGCTAGGCATACAGACAGGGTGAGTCCCCCGTAACAATGTAGAGAACTTCCAGCAGACCTCTTGAACTGATACACTCACTTGGTAAACAAGCTCTCTGCCATCCTCTCAAGCTAGAGCATAAGTACTTACTGCTGGGACAGAAAAACAACTAATCAACTCACCATTAGGCCCCTGCCTCCTGCCAATTTGGCCTTAGTACTGACCAATCAGAACAGCTAGTGCTGACCAATCAGCTCACAGCTAGTGCTAGCCAATCTGCTCGGTCTTAGGGCTATATAAGCACCTGATTTCCGCTCTAAATCAGTAACCCCCTTGGAGGCTGTGGGAGAGTCTTCTGTCTTCTTAACGAATCCTGTTTTCTCACTTTATGGCTGTCCTGTCCCTCATTCTTCCTGGGCACAAGACAAGAACCCCGACCTGAAGGGCTGCAGATCATTGGAACTGAAGAGCCGTGCACCCCAGAGGCTGACTTGCCAGCAGAGGAGCTGCTGAATCAGGAGAGCTGCTGGAAGAAAGTGAGACTCCAAAGCTGAGACACTCCAGGGGCTAGGCTTGCCAGTACACTCAATCAGCAACACTCAGGGTTTGGCTTGCCAGCCCATTAGAGCGAACACTCCGGGGGTTGGGCTTACCAGCCCCTCAAACTGACCCTTTCTGGGGCTCAGCTGGCCGACCGATTGAGCTGACACTCTCAAAGCACAGACTGACCTGAAAAATTCGTGTTAGTAGCATCTGACCTGAGCTGGCATCCCTCTTTACTAGCACAACTGCTTAGATGGGATGTGGACACCTCCTGGTCATTGCCAAGTCATCCTTTGTATCAGACCATATCACAGTCACTCAGAGTCTGGCTCCAGGTCAGCTAACTCTCATGACTCTCTGATTCTTCCATGCCGTTCTGAGACCACAGACAGCTCAGTGGGGCCAGCTGCAGCCATTTGTCACTTCCTCGGTACTCTTGGGTACATGAGAATGATTCCATGGGCCCAGTGCCCCAACCCCACTATTCAGGTCTACTCTGAGGCGTCTTCACACTCATCTGCCAGGGCAGAGTTAGACAATCATCCTTCTTCCAGGGTCTTGCCTCCTTCCTAGAGTCTTCCATAGAAGTTAAACACAGGTTCCCCCTTTACTACAATTTCCAACTTATCTAGAGTTCCTGCTGTGAAATATTCTTCCTGGTGCCCCCCTGGAAGGGAGCTGGGTGTAGGATGCTTTCATTCAGGACATATCTCCAGCTAAGTGAGCTCTGCACCTTCTCCCAGCTTCTTCTGTTTTCTGGTTGGCAAGGGAGTATGGGGCACTTTAGCCTGGAGGAGGAAAAGCAGTGTGAATTGGGGGAGCTTCTTTGTTATTATTCATCACTTATTCTCCTACACCTAGTGTAAACATTCTAGTTCTTTCTGTTCTCCTGAGGCCAAGACTTGAAAAACTAAAAAGCTAATAATTGACTCCTTTTGTGGTATTTGCTTTCAGCTCAATCATCCCTTCCCTGCAGCAGTGATACTAACACACTGGGAAAAGGAGCACAGGTTAAGGGAGGGGCAAAAAATGATACATTTATTTCAGCCACATACACACTACTGTTTCCCCAGCCTAATCCTTGCTAAGATTGGCCACAACCCATAATATGTGAGTTCATTTTGCATTGCTATAATGAAATATCTAGGGCCGGTAATTTGTAAAGAGATTTATTTGGTGCATGGTTCTGCAAGGCGCTGGCATCTGCCTGGCTTCTGTTAAGGCCTCAGGAAGCTTTTACTTTTGGTGGAAGGCAAGGGAAGACAGCATGTGACATGGTGAGAGGAAAAGCAACAGAGAGAGAGCTCAAGAGGCACCAGGTAGGTTCTTTTTAACAACTAGCTTTCCAGTGAATTCATAGAGTGAGAACTCACCCATTACCACAGAGTAACATGAAGCCATTCATGAAGGATCCATTCCGTGATCCAGTCAACCCCCAGTAGGCCTCACCTCCAACACTGGGAATCATATTTCAACATGAGATTCAGAGGGGTCAAACATCCAACTTTATCAAGAAAAACTGTATCAAGAGTAACTGTAGGGTCAGCTCAGGGGATCTTACCTTAGATTTTTGGCTTATTCTCTGGTCTTACTCATTCTTGGAGAGGCCCCAGTTAGTTTATTTAGAGATTGGGACTTTATCAATCAGAGTCCATTCTAGCATGGGTCCAGTCCTTCTCTTGTCTCCTCTCCTTTTTCCTCTTCTCCTTTCCTTTTTTTTCTTCTTCCTACCTCTCCACTTTCCTTACTCCGCTCTACTTTGTCTTTCCTCCCCAAAGGCAGATCAAAGAATATAATTCTAGGGCCTTTGCAGGCGACTCTTGTTGTCCCTGTTGGTAGAATGATTGTTCTGCTTGACATTCTGCTGCCTCAGCATCCTATTAAGTTATCACCTCTTTTCACCTCCCATAGTGTTCATATATGAATGATAAGTTATATCAACTGAGAATAACTGATAGTGTTCATATATGAATGATAGCCACTCAACTGAGAATAACTGATTCAATACCATTAGAATGGCAACAAGTATTAATATGCTGTTTAGGGCATGCCAAAAAAGTCAGATTTCAACATAGAGCTAATAATACACTGCATGAGATGGTCAAAGAAAAGCCTGGGTTAATTTCCACTGGAGTCTGCAGGATTCAGTCAGAGCTGGGAAACCATGGTTATGGAACCATTGGGGGAGGCTCAGCCATCGGTAGAGTTGGCCTTCAGTCCCTGCTCAGAGTATGTTTCTAGTTGGGAGTGTTCTGGGGGGTAGAGTTGGGGTGGGAGAAGGAGAGGAGTAGAATGTGGAATGTTGGGGCACCTTCCAGTTTTCAGCCTTGACAAATGTCAAGGAATAAACCTAGGAATAAAGCTGGAACAGAAATAAACAGATCAAGGGAGATGCTGGCCAAGGAGTTATATCTTCTCAGTTGAGAGGTTGAGGAGCCTTGAATCAGATTTTGCCCTTCTCTTAAAAGGCTCTCTTTTACATTGGGTAAGTGTTGAGAAAAGTCTTTATTCATATATAAGTAAAAACCCTTTATAAAGCTTAAATAGTCCCCAAGTTAAGAACCATTATCCATTCATCATAAATTATCTTTATGAAAGAAGAGAATAATGAAAACAGAAATATGTACGAAAAGCTAGATTTTTATACAACACGTGAACACATGTGATTAGAATCAATAGCCTTTAATTGAAAACTATAGATTTGAACTAAAATTATAGCAAGATCTAGAATCTATACTTATGTAGCAGACATTCTTTTCCAGTTATGTTTAGCTTAAAGTATTTGGGAGATGGCAGTCTGGCAGGGTTCCGAGCACTGGGGACTTTGAGCTTGGAGTAAAATATTTACCTTACCTAATCCTGAATTTTACCCCACATCTTTAAAATAAAAAAATAAAAACTAAGAAAAATGTAAAAAAGAAAAAAAATTTACCTTAGAAAATCCACAAAGTAAACAATTAGAAATTTGCTACATAACAAGTCCATTACCCTTCAGGTTATACATAGACTATACAAAAGAAACTGCGAATAATATTAGAGCCACTTAAGACATTTCACAGTTATTTCACAAGCAGAGACCGGATTAGCATGCAGGGAATTGTTTTGTCTACTGGCACTATTTCCACTCCTGGCCCAGTGAGAGGTCTTTTGAAGAACAGCAGAAAGAGTAGCTTGGTACATGGAGCCTACTACCAACAGTCACTATTGGAGTGATTAATGTGACTTTCTTGGGGCCATCCAACTTGGGCTAGCCAAGACCCAAATTAAGTGACAGTCAAATGGCCAACTAAAAAGCCCATCTGCCACCAAAACAGTAAAGGCTACTAGAATCTGGGCAAAATGAAAATGCTCTTTTTAAATAAGAATCCTTTTTAAAAGCAAAGATGATTTTAGTTAGAAATGGGAAAAAAGAAGGAAGGAAGGAAGGAAGGAAAGGAAGAGGGGAAGGAAGGAAGAAAACTAAAAGAAATTGTGATAATAATTCTTAAACTTTGAGCATAAAAATATGAGCAAGCATTAAAAAAAATCACTATGGCCCAAGTCAAATGTGCATGTTCCTGGACCTCACTTAAAGACATTCTAATTCAATGTGTCTGCATTAGGCCCCAGAAACCTGGGTCTGATGCAGGTGCCCTATTGGCCACGGGGATTGGATGCCAAACCAAAAATCCTAGGGCAGCACATGATGTCTCGTGTCTGTAATCCCAGCACTCTGGGAGCCAGGGTGGGAGGATCCCTGAGGCTAGAAATTCAAGACCAGCCTTGGTAACATAGTGAGACCTCCCCCCTCCACCGTCTCTACCAAAATAAAACATAAAAAGAAAAAAAGAAAGAAAAATCTTGTGGACTGTTGCTAAAAGGAAGAGAAGAAGCTGTTGAAACTTCGACTTTGGTGGCTCTTCCCTTCTGGACAGCTGAGCATTGTCAGGGCTGAGCCCACATTATCTGCTTTAAAACAATTAACCATTTCTGTAGCTAAATGGGCAGTAGCTTTGGTATTGTCCACCCAGAACTTTATCAAGGAAGGAAAACAAAAACTCATGACCACAGTTTGGGGTCCACATCCCCAGAACAACACATTCCCACCAGGCCTGAGATCTGAAATATCACCCTCCTCTGACAAACATCAACAAGCTCATTAACAAGGGTGCCTGAACGATGCACATTTGTATACCTAACCCTTAAAGGTACCCCACAATTTTATAATAAAAAATATGTTTACTCAGTGGCTCAGCCTGTAATCCCACGCCTTTGGGAGGCTGAGGTGAGTGGATTGCCTGAGCCCGCGGGTTCGAGACCTGCCTGGGCAGTGAGACCTCATCTCTACAATAAATAAAAAAATCAGCCGGGCGTGGTAGTGTGTACCTGTAATTCCGGCTACTTGGAAGGCTGAGGTGGAAGGATCGCTGGAACCCAGCAGGCGAGGCTGCGGTGGCCGGGAGCAGCCACTGCACTCCAGTCTGGGCGACCGAATGAAACTCCAACTCAAAAAAAAAAAAAAAAATGTTTAAAAAAAAACAAGCTCAGCTGAGCCTGAGCCCTCGGTTAAATTAGTCCTGCTTCCTTCACCGGTATTTTTCCCACATAAGCATAATTCATTATCTAGTTCCTTCTAACAGAGGGTTTTAAAATTCAGAGCTGACTGGAAGCTCTCTTTGGGAGCAGAGGCAATACTATTTTGGGATCCTGTTTATTTTATAATTTTGTATATAAAGAGTAGGCAGCCAGAAACACAAATGATCTATTTTTTCCCCTCTATTCTCTTCCTCCCAATAGAGATCACATTAAAGCTGCAGCAGTATTCTTTATTAAAACACCAAGTAGTGGACACAACTAACAAGCAGTGTGAAATGGCATAAACATCCCCCCACCCATACATTACAGGCCATGGCACACCTACACATCACAATACATACCCTCAAACAGGCTAACATTTCTTTTAAACGTGCACTCTTTTTTTCCTCTCATACACATTCTCATGTTCTCTCGCATCTAACTTTGTAGTGAATTCCATCTTTGGATTTGTTCAGGATCTTAAGGATCGTACCACAAACGATCAGACTTAATCACACACAATGCCGCTAATAGAAGGAACTCAGTACAAAAAGTTTCAACACAATCAAAAAAGAAGTGAGATTTCGATTAGTGATCCATGCTCTGCCGATGGCCTCTGTGGGCTTAATGAACGTAGGTTCAGGCTGAAGACTTTGGATATACAAATTGGCTCAACAAACATCAATCTGTCTACCAAAGTGCCTCTGAATTACAAATGAGTAAAATCGAGTTATCTTGGGATCTGAGTTATTCAGCTTTAAATTTGGCTAGCAGTAACATTAACTATTGATCTGTTAATTTACAATGTCTTAGAACAAGACTTTGATGGAAGCTACTAGAGCTTTGACCATAAAGTCAATAAGTCTTTTATGAAACAACCTTACCCATTTATTATACATATGCTTATTGGCAAGACTTCATCAGCGGCATCTCAGTAGAGCTTGAATTCACTAACTATTCATAATATTGAAAACTTCCTATTAATCCCAGGCCATTTGAATTTCTAATTATCTGACCATTATACATTACCTTAATACTGATGACTCAGTACTCTGTTTCTCTCTAATATGCTAATAAAATGAGAGGGTGAATCATTATCATATGTTCCCCTTTATGGGAGATGAATCAGAGACTCTTGGTGAGATGCTTATGTTCAAAATTTATTTCAAAACCAGAGTAACTGAAAAACATTTCTCTATTTGGAAAATCTAATGAAAATGTTCTGCTAGAGCAGAAACATTGATAACCTTGATGGGGCGAGGAGTGGGAGGACCATGGTGATCTGAAACTGGGAAAGCCAGGATCAAGCAGAGAGGAAGGCTGTGTATGTCCTCAGGAAACAGGTACTTAGTGACTATTTGCTCTTGTTCAATTTTCCTTCACTCTCACAGTCTAACTTTGCTTTTACCCACCAGACTTCCTGTCTCCTTGTTGAGAGACAGCCCTCCCAAAGTCTAACTTTCTATAAACAAACAGTCCTGAAAGACTGATTTCCATCACACTGTATTTTGGACAGAAACCTATTTCACTGGGCTGAAGACTTTCAGTAAGTTAAAGGAGATTTGTGTGACAAGCAATGGGAGTTTTTGGACATCTTTAGGCTTAGTTCCAATGTGGTCTTAACTGCACCATTGATGCCACATTCATCTGTTTAGTTGGGTCTGAAAATTGTCTTCCTCTGTGAACCACTGATATACTAAAAAAATCTTTCCAGATAGTTTCAGAAAAGACATACCAAATTATTAACAACTATAGGAATAATAAATATGTGCTTTCATTAGTAATTAAAGAATAGCAAATTAAAACAAAATGAAGATGCTTTTTTCTATGTGAATTAATTTGGGAAAGATTTTTAATAATTGCAATGCTAGTGTTCCAGTTAGAATGCTTTAGGTTGCAATAATAACACCCAAATCAAAAACTTCTTAAATGACACGTATAATATATTACTTCACATACAAAGAAGTCCTAAGGAAGGGCATCTCCTGCATTGAATAATTCAGGGGTTCAACAGTGTCAACAAACTCCCATTCTTCACTGTTTTTGTCCTCGGGCTGACATGGTTCAAGGTGTTACATGCAGACATGATAACATCCTACACATGAAGGGAGGCTTTTCTTTCTGGTCTCTTTTTTATCTCATTAGCCAGAACTGGGTCACGTGCCCATCTCTAAGCCAATCTCTGGTAAGAGAAATGAGATAATCAAGACTAGCTTGAACTGATTAGGATTTATTACCTGAGGAAGTATGGACTTTTGAACAAACCAAACCTCTATCAACAGAGGAAAAGAGAAAAGAATGGCTCTGGGTAGGCAGCCTGTGGTGTCTGCCCTGGCTGCCAAGAATATAGTGAAATGGGTTACACATATGGCTGGTAGACATTCTGGAAAGTAATTTGGCACTATATGCAAGATACTTAAAATTGTCCATACACTTTGAGATAGCAACTCCTCTTCTAGGAACAAAGCCTACAGAAAGTGTATCTTATGAAAATAAGGCTTTATACTCAAGGGGTTTCACTGTAACACCTTTATAATAGAAGGAAAGAAAGGAAGAAAGAAAGGAAAGGAGGGAGGGAGGGAGGAGGCTAACTTAAGGATTGATAATAGGTAAAGAATTACATAATTACAGTACATTCTTTTGATGGACTACTATCTAGCATTTTATTTTTACTTTAAATTTTTTTCATAGAGACGGAGTTTCACTATATTGCCCAAGCTGGACTTGAATCACTGAGCTCAAGTGATTCTTCTGCCTCAGCCTCCTGAGAAGCTGGGATTACAGGCACACACTACTGCATCTGGCTTCTCCAGCACTTTTGAATGATGTTTACAAAGAGTTTTTAAGAACATGGGGAAATGTTCATAATATAGAGTTAAATGAGAAATGCAGGATGTAAAATTATATATATATACACATATATATATCTGTCTATGTAAAATATTAATAGCAACTATCTTCTCAACATCTACTAGGAACTTATACACTGTCTCTAGACCTTACAACACCTCTGAAATGTAGGTATTCATATGTCCAGTTTGCAAATGAGGTGACCAAGGCTCAGAAATGTTAAGTAGGTTTCCAGGGTCACTCAGCTAGTAAATAGTAGAGCAAGAATTTATGTCCAGGTTTTTCTGGCTATTGGAACCACAGTCTCAAATTTATGGGCAATTCTCTTTCTTTCCTCTTTACTGTTCTCCCTTCTTCACAGGATACGACAAGATATCCTCAAGTTCAGTTGCATGCATGAGTCATGCTTAAGGGGTATAGACAAGCACACAAATATTTAGTGAAGTGGAATTGAATAAGGACAGTGGGAAATTGGGGGCCTAAGGTGAGAGACAGATAGATAAAAAAGCTGGAGAATGAAGAAAGAGAAGTCACTGGAGTAGCTACTGAGAAGTAGGAAGTGACTGAATGCCAAGTCAACCTGAACACTTTGATGAACCTTTCAGCTGAAATGGTTCTCTAAATACCTTGTTCAGTTCACGGGCCTTGCATTCAAGGATGGTACACACCAGTTCACCAAGAGTCTCTTTCAGGACCCAGGCTCTTTCCTAGATGTTAGATCCCAACCAAATTTTCATGCTAAACAGAAATCTCTCCTACCAGAGCTGGCCAGATCAGAAGGGCATAGTGTACATATGATCGTAGGAATAGAGATATTGATTGAACAATTTGTGAAAGATGAGGTGGGGGAGCAATGCTTTAGGAATTACACATGATTACTTAGGGCGATACTCACAGCCCCAAGCTAAGGGTATACTTGCAACAAATAAGTGGAAATTATTGAGTGAAGGAGGAAAGAAAATGAGAGGCAATCCTCTGAATATCTGCCTCTGCTACTTTGCACTTTCATGCTACCTCTGGTAACCCATGCCCACGTTAGAACCTGGTTCTATACATTGACTGAAGACAGAATCTGTGTTGCAGAATTTATCTAAATATAGACATGCTTCGTTTTCGGCTTTATACTGTGACCAAGAGAACCCTCAGTCAGGCCTCAGCCCTGTAATTTTGCAACCATTTCCACATGGACGGTGGAAGCCCTGCTGTCATGGTGCCAGGGTTATGGAATGATTAGCATCTGCAGGTCCCAGTCTTCCTGGTTTGTATGAGAAACACAAGGATAAAACAGCTAAGCAAGAATAATGAGCATCACAGCTGATTTTGGAAAGCCCATTAAAATAACAAATCAGCAGCATCTTCAACAAAAATTACTGGAGATAAGAATCATGCCAAGGGCTGGTTCTTTTGCAGGAAACAGTGTAGACTGTTGTTTTTTGGTTAAGTGCTGAGGTTTTTAAAAGCTGCTTTTATATTTCATTTAATATTTTCAGGTCCATCTTCTATGTGTGACATTGCATATCTAGCAATGCATTACATATGGGAAGAGAAGTAATTCTTGTGTGGCAAGATCATCCACCCAGACATCTTTACCTGCTATGTCTGTGCGGATTTCCCCAGTCAGCCCTGAGCAGACAGCAAGCCACTCTGGCATGTGTCCAGAGTCCTTTGCTTGAGATTCTTTATCTCTAAAGCTTTTCCCAGACATCATCCCAGACATCATGAGAAGCAGACCTGCAGCTCTGGGTCTCCCTCTGAAAGCCCAAGGAAAAATTATTGGTGCTCAGGCAAGTGAGATTACTTCTGGGTTCCAAACTCTAGAGCAGAGGTCCCAACCCCCTGGGCCACGGACTGATACCAATTCGTGGCTTGTTAGGAACCAGGCTGCACAGCAGGAGATGAGCGGTGAGAGAACCAGCAAAGCTTCATCTGTATTTACAGCTACTCCCTGTCGCTCGTATTACTGCCTGAGCTCCATCTTCTGTCACACCAGTGGTGGCATTAGATTCTCATAAGAGCATGAACCCTATCATGAACTGTGCATGCAAGGAATCTAGGTTGCATGCTCCTTATGAGAATCTAATGCCTGATGATCTGAGTGGAGCTGAGGCAAGGATGCTAGTGCTGGGGAGTGACTGCAAATACAGATTAACATGAGCAGGGAGGTTTGACAGCACAGAGACTATCATAAATCAATTGCCTGCAGATTCATATCAAAATCCTATCTGTGAGTGGCAAGTGAGTTGATATGCTTCAATTGTACAGCTGCATCTGGTGGCAGGCTTTCAGTCAGAATCCAATACTTATTTTAGTCCACTCATGGCCTGTCCTTTATTATTTGCCATCTCTGTCCATGCCTTTTTTTTTTACTGAGTTGTACAGTTATTTCATTAAATATTATAATGTAATAAAAATAGAAATGAAGTACACAAAAAATATTATACACGTGAATCAATTCCCCCTACTCTGGTCCATGGAAAAATTGTCTTCCATGAAACTGGTCCCTGAAGCCAAAAGAGTTGGGGACTGCTGTTCTAGGGGGCCTCCCTTATTCCTGCTCTTGAGGGCTAGTGAGAGTCATTGCCAGGAGGAAGCCCAGGGTGAGGGGTTTGTTGAGGTAAGATGGTAACCAGAAGAGCTAGAACAGAAGGAACCACAGAAGAAGGGCAAGCCAGGTTTGAGAAACTTGCCAAAGGAGAAGAGGTGAGGTCAGAACTTCCTTCAGATCCAAGGATGTATGTTTAGGGCCAAGAACAGGAGACAAGGCTAAAAGGCCGAGAGACACTGGGTAATCCCAGGGATAGAGCAGGAGTGGTAGGAATGAATCTAAACAACTCAGAGCTGGGTTCTCTAGAGCTCTTATCACATGCCAGTTACAAAGATCATGGGAGAGTACGAATGGTTTAAAAGCCCAGTGTTCTGAAGGAGACCTTTAAAATCACATGCAAAGAGCCTAGTGCTGAATGCTCAGCACAGATCATGTGCCAGAGAAGACTGAAATCGGCTGTTATCATCCAGGAGTTGTCATCTTTGTTTTTATACTTTTAGTCTTCCTGAGGTAGGCCTGAAATAAAAATGTGTAGGTAAATGAGTTTTGGTCACAGAATATTGCAGTGCACCGTGCATTTACGATCTGAGTTAAATTCTGTCAGCTCTCGCCTATGTAAGTTGTCAAAAGCAGTGACATCTTTGACATTTCCACCTCAGAAATGTACATTACCATGAAATGACTGCCACTCCTGATGTTTTCTTGGTAGGGTGGTGGACGGAATTCCCTGGTTTGGAATCTGAGGGCCAGAGCCGTTCCTCAAAAGGTACAGAGCAGAGTGACCCCCAGTATTTCTTCCCCTGTGGGATCTGTTGAAAATGAGCAAGAAAAGCTACAGCGTTAAGAGACATATCACAAAGGAGGAAGGAAGACTGGGAGGCAGGAAAGCAGAAGGCCAGGAACCAGTCTCAGCCCCTGATCAAGAATAGTTTGGGGAGAGACACAACTGAGAAATCTACACACAATTCTTACCAGTGTCTTAAGGCCATGGGTAAGCACTGAACACCACATTACTTGTCATCTAGAAACCCAATGCAAGCAAGGTTTTACTTAGAGAAGTTCAGATCCAGATCTCCCCATATGGGAGAATGGGGAAAGCACGTCATTCCCTTTGGGACATGGCTCTGACAATAGTTGCATGTGGACTCCTTATTGGTTCTAAAAAGCTGCTAGCAAATCCCAACCTACTGCAGAAGGGACTTTTTAAAAATAAGCTTTTAATTTTGGAATAATCGTAGGTTTGCAGAAAACTTGTTAAGATAATACAGGAAGTTCCCATATACTCCACACCCAGTTTCCACCATTGTTAATATGTTATTAATATGGTATGTTTGTCACAACCAATGGACTTATATTGATATGTTATTATTAACTAAAGTTCATACTTTTTCAGATTTCTTTGGTTTTTACCTAATGTACGTTTTCTAGTCTAAGATTCTTTTCAGGTTACCATATTATGTGTAGTTGTCTTGTCTGCAAGGAAGATGTTATGTAGGAAAAAAATGTGTGGAATCACATAGGTATATTCTATTCTACACTTCTTTTTTTTTTAATTTATTTTAAAGTTACAATTCAGGGTTAGATATCCAACTGTTCATTATGCAGGTGCCCTTGTTAATAAGGTGTGCCCTCCACTCCCCTGGCAGTTTCCCACTACTGTCAATCCTTCTCTTTTAGTATTACAATAACTGTTCAAGGTTCGCTTAGGAGTGAGAACATGTGATACTCAGCTCTTTGTTTCTGTGATAGATCACACAATAGTATAGGCTCTAAGTCCATCCAAGTTGCTGCGAAGTTCATAATTTTGTCCTTCTTTATGGTTGCATAATATTCCATCATGTATATGTATCACATTTTAAAATCCAGTCCTCTTTTGATGGGCAGCAAGTCGGTTCCATGTTTTTGCTATTGTTAATAATGCTGCAATAAACATGCATGCGCAGGTATCTTTTCCATAGAGTGATCTGAATTCTTCCGGGTATGTTCCCAGCAGGGGGATTGTGGGATTGTATGGAAGGTTGATTTTTAGGTCTTTTAGGAATCACCACACTGTTTTCCACAGAGGCTATACTAGTTTACACTCCTGTCAAAGGTGTAGAAGTGTTCCCTTTTTGCCATATTCTCTCCAGCATCTGTTGTTTTTTGAGTTATTGATGATGGCCATCCTGACTGGAGTTAGGTGGTATCTCAGTGTGGTTTTAATTTGCATTTCTTTGATGACTAGTGAGACTGAGCATTTTTTCATGTATCTGTTGACTGCTCTTATATTTTCTTTTGAGAAGTGCCTATTCATATTTTTTGCCCATTTTCTCCATTCTACACTTCTACCTGAAATAAACACTGTATTCAGAGTTAAAGGAGAAGCTATTCCTAAGGTTTCTTTAGGCAGCAACCTATATTTCTGAAATGAATAATCTGAAGCAATTTCAGATTTTCTTCTTATTACATATAAATTACATTGCATATGAATAGAATCCTATGCAATAGTCAGGTCTTAACAGGAGAGTAAGGTTTGGAGTGAGAAGCATCAAACTTTTGCAGTTTCTCTCATTGTATCATAAATATCTCATCACTTTTTAATCCCTCCTGCTACCCCCTTTTTTCCCTTCTTAGTCTTCTCAGTTGTCTCATAAGAATGCCTTAGGTTCGTTTCAAGTTAATGGTTTGAAATGGTACTTTCCAGTTTTCAAATTTTAGAGGTGCAAAGATTAGACGTTATTCCTTGCCTGGAAGAAACACAAAATTCCACAACAAGCAGTTTTCCCAAGTGCAGAATAAACAGTCAGTCAAGCTGGGCTCGGTGGCTCAGCCTGTAATCCCGCGCCTTTGGGAGGCTGAGGTGAGTGGATTGCCTGAGCCCGCGGGTTTGAGACTCACCTGGGCAGCGAGACCTCATCTCTACAATAAATCAAAAAATCAGCCGGGCATGGTAGCGCTTGCCTGTAATTCCGGCTACCTGGAAGGATCGCCAGAGCCCAGCAGGTCGAGGCTGTGGTGGCCGGGAGCGGCCACTGCACTCCAGTCTGGGTGACAGAGTGAGACTCCAACTCAAAAAAACAAAAAACAAAAATAACAGTCAGTCAAGTAAGCAAACAATTAGTCTCTGAACACAAGGGGTTTTAACAAAAATCCCACATCCAAAGAACACTGTACCTGCATGTGTATTGGCAAAGAAAACATACAGGACAGTCCCTGGTCTCAGGAAATGTTTTTCTGGGGACATTGGATATTGCTTACATCAGAACACTTTTTCATATCAGATTGCAGATTTTTACAAAAATTTATAATAATCATTAGAAATACCTTGAAACTGTGCTTGAATTGTGCATTGACAATGAAGAGACATAAAATAGAAAAATATTTTAAATTGCAAAATAAATTTAATGGTGAATGCATATGAATATAAATAAATCTTGAAAAGCAATTATTGATGCGATTTTTTTAAAATGAGAAATCATGAGGATGCTTTCATTCCCTTCTTACAGAATACTGCACAAAGGCACAGCTGTGTGGTAAGGAACAATTCGTTACTATGAAAGTGGTACTTGACTGTCCTTCTTCTCCCATCTGTCCAAAAGAAGTCTACCACTGCCATGTGAATTTCCCCATCTCCACTCTCTCTGCTGAGGAGAGTTGATCTCTGCTCAACAAGTTCTTCTACCATTTTTGATGTGGGATTAAAAAGGAGATGTTGTATCAGAAATAGTAGCCCAGATAGGCAGCAGGAGGATTGCGAGGGCTTCTAGAAAAAGGTGCAACAAGTACACACAGTAAAAAGCTGGATAGGAGGGGAAGAGGAGAGACCACAATCTTCATGATTGCAATAAAGGTGGCGTTTTGGTTTTTGTTTTGCCAGTGAGTTACTGGGTAACTGACAAGGTCCTAAGAATCTCCTGTACACACAATTGGAGAGTGACAAAAGGGTACTTGAGGTTGTTACTTAAATCCTCTTTGATTTCCTTTTAGAGATTTGAGGAAATAAAATTCTTTTGGGGGTAGGGCTGTTTTAAATGTGCCTTGACTCTGAGACTGGACCACATGAAGTCATAGTTTCAATCGGGTTATGAATCAAAAATGTAAGGCCTTATCATGGTCCAACTACTGACAAACTGAACTTAGCCAAGTCACTTGAATCTCTGAGTCTCAATTTTCTCATTTTCAAAATGGAGCAAATAACTAGCTT
The DNA here is from genome assembly GCF_000164805.1 of Carlito syrichta. Taxonomy (NCBI): domain Eukaryota; kingdom Metazoa; phylum Chordata; class Mammalia; order Primates; family Tarsiidae; genus Carlito; species Carlito syrichta. The sequence goes on along the minus strand of NW_007064590.1, from coordinate 479,814 downwards.
TCACATTTCTGAATTATTTTCTATATACACAATATAAATTATTGAAAAAAGTATCCTAAATCAAATACATTTTGTAAACAATGGGTTAACCATATTTAGACCAACTTGCAACCTCAAGGGCTTCTGAGAGACGCCTTTGAGATTAAGACAATATGACTTGAGAATTCATATTAACGTTCCCCAAACTTGCTTGATTGTGAAGCCCTTTTTCTAGGACATCTCTCTTCTCAGGGTTTCTCAGATTATACTTTGGGCAAATGTTGAACTAGATGTTTTCTAAGCTTTTTTCTCCAACTCTAAAATGCATGATTTAATGAAAATCATGTCCATCGATGTCAGACTTCATATAATTGATCAGTTAAGAAAATATATTTCCTCAGAAGTCAGAAAAGTAACAGACTGGTGTTTCCTGAGTTATTCAGTAAGCTTCATGAAGAATATGGCAGAAAAGAGAGCTTGGAAGGAAAGGGAGGCAAGGGGGGCTGGAGGGCTCTAACAGGAGGAAAGTCCATAACTCTCCCAGGAATTTTGAATTTGCTAGTCTCCGGAGTGGCCAGAATGCTCGTGTGTGTGTGTGTTTATCTTAATTATGAGTGTAGGGAACCCGTATGTCTTCCTGGGATGGTGGTGGTTGTCCAGTAGAGGAGGCTTGTACCTTGTAGGCTCAGAAATTCTGCCACCCAGATAGATATTCATCCTCAGAAAAATGCACAACGAACAACGAATACATCATTGAACATACTGCAAAAGCAGCACAGAGCACTGAAAGCTCTTCAAATAAAGAGGAGAGAATTCTTGCGCCTTCTCTCTAGAGGCAGTTGTGGGGACTTTTTTCATGCTTTGAAAAATCCACCACAGGGATATGGAGATCCAGGAATATCGGTACTTCCTAGAGGCTCTGGGATGCCCAGTGTAAATTGATTGCAGTGACATTTAATTCCTGTGAGCCATCACTGCCTTTTGTTGGCAGATCTATACAACAGGAGCTGTACAGGAAAACAAAAACAAGTAAGGGCAGAAGTTGACATGTGTTCTTTATGTAATTCCTACCAGAGTCTCTCTCCCTCTCTAGGAATTGGTTAGTGGCCATGCCACAGGAAAAGATGGGCCACAACCAGGATGGCTGCCATGGAGTAGTTGTCACCCACAGAAATACTTCTTATCAAAATTAATTTTTTTCAAAGCATGTACTATATAGTTTCTCAGTCATAAAATCTGGCCAGATAGACACAATTACTCTCTTCATTTGCTCTGTGGAAGGACCTCTTTTCTGGAAAATAGGACCGCTTTTCTTGCTGAGCCTGACCGCACATAGCTATCGCACCACCCCCGTGTGCTGCCTTGCACACATGCCCCTCCAGCAGGTCAGCAATTCCACAACAACATTCAAACAGCAACCGGGGAAGCAGAGCCCCATGGCCAAGATTCACCCAACCAGATTGCAGTGCTATTTTTATCCCTTGAGCTGAGCGTATTGATGGAATGCAGAATTACTTTTGTGATTAAACGTGGCCAAAAACCTAGTAAGTGTTAATCTCTGAAAATCTGTTACAAATTGGATGGCAAGCTCCAGCAAACTGCTATTTTTTTAATGTCTAAAAATAATCCTCTGTGCTCTTGTGTGTAAGTAATGCAGCATGAGGAAAAGACATTTTCATTTAATCGGCTGGGGTGGTTTGGGTTTTAGCAGTCAATTCCTAAATATAATAGCAGGTACAGACCTCTGGAACCCCAAGTGGTAAGCAATCAGGTGCTGAGGGGACAAGCAGAGTCCCTGGCAAGGCTTTGTATTTACATATCTTAAACATTCCAGCCTAGAGAGTGCAGCTCTAGACCCCCAAATACTCCTACTCTGCTTTTTGGAGAATTTATGTGATTGGGATGGGAATAGGGTCCTAGGTGGGCAAAAATATTATGGAAGATTCACTGAACTGGTACCAGTTTGAACCAGTGGTGAATGTATTGGCCAAATGACGTCAGTATTGGTCCTGTTTCCTGGCTCTGGCTTTTTGGAAATCAGGTCCTTTTTGTTCCATCACAGAAGGGAGTGGAGTCCCTGTGAGGGTCCCTGTGGCTGGTGCCAGACCAGCTGAGGCATGGTCATCCCCAGATCCAGGTGGGACAGCATGATCATTTCATCATCCAAACCCAGCCCCATTCACAAACATTTTTCAGGACACTCCCTCCAGGGCTCAGTCCCACATTTAACCTTCATTTGATGCTCCCTTTAGGGAGCCCAGTCACACTTTTGGTCAGTTTCCTGATGCTGGGGTCAAGACCCTAGACCCTCTCATTTTCAGTGATGTTCTTCCTTTCCCTCCTTCAACCTCGTTCAGTGTGCCTGGTCCACATTCTAGGATCTCTATTCTATTTCCTGTCGTACTCCATTTCTGTGTTTGGATCCGCCTCTTGGGATGGGGGCTGAAATCCTGTCAAAACTTCTCCATACTTTCTCTCCCTAGAGCTTGACTCTATCTTCTCATTTCACCTTCCATCAGAAATCCTACTTCAATCTGCATGGTCTCTTGGGACCTAAAGATAGGGACCTCCACTAAGAACCAACCTATCAGATCACACTTGTAGGAAAACTTTATTTTTCCAGGATAGCACTGGTTAAAAGCATGGGCTACACAGCTGTCCTGTCTTGCCTGTATTAAATGTATCTTAGGGCTACTAATTAGTTGACAGGGGCAAGTTCTTATGAAATTCCAGCTAATGAATGCATAAAGAATAGTGGAATTAGAAAATTACCCATTTTGGAACACCCAGTGAAACAAAGGATCTATTCTAGGCAATGATCAATTACTGCTCATAGCATTAGAATTTTGATGGGAAATTTTATGATGGATGGATCAAGTTGACAACCTGATGTGACTAATCAATCTTAAAGGCATTGATGGAAAGATGGCTGGAGAGTGTGAGCCTTCTAATGTGATTCAGTAGGAAGTTCATAACCCCTCTGCCCTCGTCAATGGGGTACCTTTTTTTTTAATGAATCTGAATCCTATCAAGTTTTTTGATGTAAATATTAGTTTACAAAATTATGAGGGACAGAGGAACATGTTAAATGACATCAAGTGGACTCAGACAAATCTAGACAGTGAGATTCCATAGAAAGAATGGGTCAGGGTTTTTTTTTTTTAGTTTAACTTTAAAGATGTGAGGTACAATTTAGGATTAGGCATACAAGTGTTCATTATATAGGCAAAATTTGGGCCTCCCTTTGGTCCTCACTTCACCTCATTTGAGATCAGGTATACTTATTGATGTTATGTGTCTCCCCTCCCCTGGCAGTTTCTGGCTACTGCCAATCCCTTTTTTAGAATATTATGATAAGTGTTCAGGGTCCACTTATGAACAAGAACATGCGGTACTCAGTTCTTTGGTTCTGTGTTAGATCACTGAGTACTATAGTCTCTGCTTAGATATACTTAGAGTAGACCTGGGATTTTTATGAAGTACTGGCACCTACAGTAGCTATCAGCCATCCCTTTGAATTGTGGCTTCCAATCTGTTTTACAACCAGATAATCAAGCTTATTGATTTGTGGGCAAAAAAAAAAACAAAACAAAGAGTCATGACTGAGCACCAACCAAGAGTCTTTAGTAGGTAAAACTCACAGCCTTTTGCACCTGAATTTTGTGAACTCCACTTTGCTGCTGAGAGGCATTTTCTGTCCTTTGGGTTCTTAGCTATGCTTCACATATGTGAAAGAAGCTGCGAAAAAAAAATATGATTATTCAGAGCACAAGATAAAATAAAAGATAAAAATGCATCCTTACTGTGTACATGAGTTAGAGGCTTTTGTGAACTCCTTTAGAGAAAATAGGATTTAGTCCCATGGAAAAGTGAGCCCTACTTTTCTTAAATTCACAGTGAACCTCTGTACCATCACCCCAAATTCAGATTAAAAATTCTTTTAAAGTAAAAACAGCAGGCTTAATATCTTCCTTAGATCCTATTTGAATGAATTCACAGTACATACCAGACCCCTGAAAAAATGGAAGTTTGCAAAGACTATATTTAGGATTTCTTCACATACAAATGCCTGGCAATAATATGAGCATTTACTACTCTTGAATGACTTTCTGATTAAAGAGAATTTTCTCAATTGAAATAATGCTTAGATATACTTAGAGTAGACCTGGGATTTATATGAAGTACCTCACTGATGTGTATTATTCTAACCCTCTCACCTGGATGAATTTCAACTTCTCACTCTCTTCCTTATGATATGAATCAACATAGGTCCCTATTTTGATAGCACATAATGTCCCCAGCCCCAACCCCTTTCAATTTCAACTAGATCCTGAGTGTGCTCAGCTCATCCATATTAGATAAATAGCAAGTGTTTGGAATAACAACTAGAACTGTTGGGTGCTCTCTGTAATATCTACAGGTGATTACAGTGACATCAGAGTTGAGTGCTTTCTCCCAGTTACAATGAGCCCATGCAATAGCAAGTGGAGTGTCTGTAATTTTAGTGTGTGCACAGAGCAATGGATGCATGGCTTAAGAGTACAAGCTCAGTAATCCCTAGGCTTTTCTGAGCCCAGTGGCCCAAATGCACACAGATTCATGAGAGCGTTACTGCAGTAACAAAGCATTTCCTTCTAAAATCAAATGTCCATTAGCACATCCTCACAGCACTCTCTCCTCTCCACAAAGCTGGAAAATCACAGGAGGAAGCTGAGCTGACTTGATGAGACCCAAATCCCTTTTAATTATGGTGAATAACCTAGCTGCTAGTATCACGTGAGCCAAACAAATGTATAATTACTGCTCTTCAGAAGTTCTTTCTCTGAAAATTACAAATATCTTTATGGCAACAAACAGTTCCTGAGCTGGGAAAATAAAAATTCTCAAAACATAATGTCTGTGTCATTGTCTTGCCTCTGAAATATTCTGCTTTTATTCACATTTTAGTAAAGTATTAGTGGTGGTGGATTATGGCAATATGAAACAGCAAAATTTCCTGTTTTCAGGATCAGTAATGTTCCTATTATTTTAATTTTGAAAAGAATTTACAGGTTCCCACTTACCTGTTCTGTGTATACTGGAAGACCTGAAAAACCTAGAATTATTTTTTGGAGGGCGGACCCCCTGGTACAGGCTTCTCCTGCTAGGTAAATGTTCTCGGAACCCATCAGCGTCAGCGTACCAGCTGGCATTGTGGTGAGAGACTGCATTCAGCTTCAGTGAATTTTTCTTTTTCCTTTTTAGAGGTCCTTTCAATGCATTTTTCCATGATGGGTAATTTACGAGTGTACCTGCCCACACTGCACTGAGCGTTTACCGGGTATTTTTGTTTTTGTTTTTGTTTTTGTTTTTTACCAAAAACAGCATGACTCTTGTCTTCCACCCTTCTTATTCATCCAGTCTCTCCCTGAGCGACTTTTTTTGTTCGCTCAACAAAGGATGAACAAAATTTTCTTGAGGATGAAAAACATTCTCAAAAGGAAACGTTTTGCTGATGTGGAAAAGGCAAAAGCACTAAAAGGCATTCAAATCAACGAGTTCAAGAACTAGAGCAGTGGGAAAAGCAAATTGATAGGTGTATTGCATCAAATGGAGGGTACTTTGAAGGTGACTGAAGTTTAAACACGTAAGAGTAAGTACACAATTTTTATAAATAAATTCCATTTTTAGGGGGACTTCCCTTTGTATTATGTAAAATTAACTGAGTTTACTTTTAAGATCTATAGAAAACTAGAGCTAATAGAGTGGTTTGAGGGATTTGTGTTATCCCATTCTGAGTGCCGTGGTTGATGACATCAGTGTGGCAATTCCTAAAAGATCTAAAAATCAAGGCAAACATTTGACCCTAGTGGAAGCCATAGGCCATAGTTCTGATCCACTCACATGACCTATTGCTGGTGGACCAGCTTACAACTACCTTTGAATATTAAAGGCTGACCAGTCTACATTAGCGCAAGCCAACTTTAAATAAAAAGCAAGAGGCAAAAAGCAAAGTGGTTAATCGCACAGGCCTTACAATCTGATAAACCTAGGTTCCAATCCTAGGTATTGTAAACAGAAATGAATTTAAGACAGGGAAACAGTGTTTACAAAATTGTTAGAGGACTGGAGCAGTTGGAGTCAAGGGAGCCACCAATGAGCCATACACTTCAGGGGCTGTTTTGTTTTGACCACCGAAGTCCATGAATCATGAAGCTGCTGCTGCTGCAGCCACAGCTGCCTCTCACCCCCACAGAGCTGCCAACTGACCTGAAATGTGGAATTTTCTGCAGCAAACACTCACATCTATCTGACCTGACTTGCTAGCACTAATAATAGCAAGGATATAGTCACCACATCACTTCTACCCTCCAAAACTTGGGCCGTTGCCTCCCACAGGTAGAACTTTTTTGGCATCCAGAACCTTAGCTTATGAGAGAATCTAGTTTTTAGATTTCCAGCACCAGCAATATAGAAATGTATGTGGAAAGGGATGTGAATGAATATTGAATGACAATAGACCGTTTTGGGTACATGATACCTACTTCATTGGCTTGCTATAAGGATTATTGGAGAGATTAAGGGTAAAGCACTTGGCACAGTGCCTGGACTATAGTAAGCACTCAATATTTATATGGTTATTGATATAGTTGTTCTATTATTGAAATTGAGACATCTCTGAGCATTAAACGCACCTTACTCACACAGTTCCTCCCTGGCAGTCAGATCTCTCCCTTCTTAACAACTTTTCTGACATTAATTTGTAGGTGTCCAAGGCCTGTTTCAAAGCCATCTCATTTCCCCCTTACTTCCAATCTCCGTCAGGCTTTTCTGTTTTACCCTATCTTTCTCCCTCAACATAATTTTACCTGGCAAAATGTATCTCCTGCTTTCTATCCATAGAATTAAAATTATTAGCACTCAAACAAAAAGCAATTCTCCTTTCTTCAAGGGCAGAGAGGGCCTAATCTTCAAACTTCCCCAGAATAAGAAGAAATATTTACCTTCCATTTGGCTAATGCAGGAAAGAAAAGAAAAGAAAATAGTTACCTGTCTCCACTGAAGCAGGTTGAAAGGTCCTATCCTAATAAGTAATTACATATAGTCAAGTCTCACATAGGAAGTCAGAAATTCAACTATACATATTCCCTTCAACCTAAGATTTCAAAAGCCCCAAGAGCATTAAGAGTTTGGTGATATCTCCCAATTTGAGATGGAAAATTGAGCATATAGATTGCTTCTCTCTTTCACAAAATTCTATTGAAAAAGGTAGCACAATTTAACAGAAAAAAAAAAAGCTGTGGCAGTACTGAAAACAGTAAGGGTACCTCCATGGTCTGGATGTGTCCCCCCAAAATTCATATGTTGAAGCTTAATCCCCAATGTGATAGTATTAAGAGGTGGAATTTTTAGGAAGTGATGAAGTCATGAGGGCAGAAGTTTTATGAATGGGATTGTGACCTTATAAAAGAACTGAAGGAGCGATTCACCCCTTCTGTCTTTCTCCACCATGTGAATACACAGAATCTTTGCAGTTAGGCCCTCATCACACGCTGAATCGGGTGGTGCCTTGATCTTAGACTTCCCAGCCTCCAGAACACTGAGAAATTAATTTCTGTTTATTTATTTATTAGCCACTCTGTGGTATTTTTTTTTTTTTATAGACAAATGGCATTAGCAGCTCAGAGATTTGTGATGAATTTCTGGAGGAGAAAGAAAAAAGGAATTGGATGGATAGGAAAACGAGTGGCAGAAAAGAAATCTGGAATATCCAAATGCAAACCAAAACCACCCTGAGATATCACCTCACTCCAGTCAGGATAGCCATCATAAATAACTCAAAAAAAACCAAAAACCAAAAAAAACCCAAAAAACCAGACACTGGCTAGTTTGTGGAAAAAAGGGAACACTTCTACACTGTTGGTGGGAGTGTAAACTAGAAAAACCTCTGGTGAAAACAGTGTGGCAATTCCTAAAAGATCTAAAAATCAACCTTCCATATGACACAGCAATCCCCATTCTGGGAATATTCTCAGAGGATCTCAAATCATTCTAGGAGAAATACTGCACACACATGTTAATTGCAGCATTAATCACAGTAGCAAAATCATGGACCCAACCGTACTGCTCATCGAAAGTGGGCTAGATAAAGAAATGTGGTACATATACACTATGGAATATTACACAGTCATAAAGGAAAAAAACAAAATTGTGAACTTTGCAGTAACTTGGATGGATTTACAATTTATAATACTCAGTGATCTACCACGAAAACAAAAAGCTGAGTACCATATGTTCTCACTCATAAGCGGACCCTGAACATTAATCCTAATACTATACGAAAGAGATTGGCAGTAACAGAACACTGTCAGGGGAGTGAGTGGGGGGCACATAACATCAGTAAGGGTATCTGATCTCAAATCAGGTGAAGTGGGGACCAAAGAGAGGCCCAAACTTTACCTGTACAATGACTACTTATTTACTAATCCTGAATTGTACCCCATATCTTTAAAATGAAGTGAAATTTTAAAAATAGACAATGGAGCAATTCCTTCAAGAGTCTGCGACTGATTTATTTTGTTTTCAATCTAGAATGCTATACATAACCAAACTCTAAATCGACCATGAAGGCACAGCAAGGATATTTCCACACATGCAAAGATACAAAAAAGTTACCGTCCTATACTTCTCTTGTGCCATCAGTTTTTAGGAAGTTACTTAAGGATATGCTCCAGAACATAGGGATGTAGACATAGGATCCAGAAAACAGTGGCTTTAATTCAGGAAAATAGCACAGAGAATTTTTAGGAGAAGAACTAGACAAGATGCTTTGGAAAGCAGCCAGAGCGGGTAGCAGCCAGGCTCCAGGGAAAGGCTGGGCTTCAGGGGAGGAAGGGATTCTGCAGACTATACATGATGACAAAGACATTGGAAGCCCCTTAGACTGAGAGAGCACAGAATGCATGGATAGGATGAAGGGAAAAAGGAAGAAAGAAACGAAAGCATTGAAAGAGTCCAGGATATATTAAAGGTGATACAGAATTATGATCCCAATAAAAGTAACTTGGAAATCAATGGGCTTCAGAAAAAATAAGATGGATTCCAAGCAACTTAAATAAGAAGCTGGACGATAACAGAAACATAATGATGAGTACAGTACATATCATTCTTTTTCCAGGAATTAAGGGAAAAAGACAATTAGAAAACTCCTGAACCCAAGACAGAGCCACCTATGAGAAAGGCATAGTTCAATTATGAAGCAAAGTTTACTTACCGTGACATGATGCTGATCAAATGGTAGACTGTAAGGAAGAAAAATTCATTTTGTCATTTTCCCGTGAAGTCATGACATTGGAATCAGAGAGTAATCATTTCTTCTTGGCTTTAAAGGAAAAAGTTATGTAACCTGATCTGTAAATACTTTTAATTGATTTTCATCTTTAAGAAAAATCAACCTATGGAGAAAGTATGAAAGTCTTAATTATGGTTTCAGAACAAAATATTCGTGTTTCCAAGGGTCTATTATTTCCTCCCTACCAAAAGAAAGTAGAAGTAATCGGCTTGAGTTTAGAGGCTATATTGTAAGAAAAATAATACATCTTTAAACATTAGAATTACACTCAGTCCAGAACAGTCACTTATAGATTTAAGTTTGCATCAGAATCACCTGGAGGCCTTGTTAAAACACAGATTTCTGGCCTCACCCCAGAGTTCCTGGTTCAGTGGGGTAGGATTCAAGAATTTTCTTATGTTCCTGGGTGAGACAGTTGAATATCCTTTATCCAAAAGGCTTGGGACCAGAAGTGTTTCAGATTTTTTTGGAACTTGGAATATTTGCATATATAATGTAATATCTAAACATGAAATTCATTTATGTTTCGTATACAACTTATATGCATAAGCTGATGATAATTTTTTTTTTTTTGAGTTGGAGTCTCACTCTGTTGCCCAGACTGGAGTGCAGTGG